>NW_024096795.1:562500-691279 GCF_016545835.1 Crotalus tigris
GCATAAAAAACATAGAAATGCAAACCTCCATTATGGGAATGGAAGATTAATGTGTGATGAAGTTATAATACTGTAGTATTTGGAGAGCATTATGAGCCTGCTCCAAATTTGTTCATTGTAATTTTGCTGTACTGCACATCTTTACATGGATTTTAAATCCAGCTTGACTAAATATAGGAAGATTTCCTACTATTGTTGCTGTTAACAATATTCGTAATGATCTTAATGCCTCCAAAGATAGACTCAATTTTTATAATATACCCACCAATTGTCAGATATAAAGGGAAAGATGACATCTCTAAATTTTGGAAATATTCTGACATTAGTCTGTTGAGATGAAAGGAAAAATATGAAACTATCCAGCATAGTCAACTGTCAAAGCTTTTGGATGAATATAGTTATGTATATAATCTAGATGAAGCTACATCAAAGTCCTAATTAGAGAAATGAACATCTTAGCAGATATTATAGTAATGGCTCTGAAGCAAATACCTTTCTTATGGTTTCCCAGAGGTGTGAAGAATTGTGTAGTAGATGGTAATGATCTTTTTCCTGATGAAATTGGTCAAACAACAGCAACCACATTTTTTTTGTTAATTCTCAATTTTAGCAAACAAAGTGTTTTATAGTTGATTTATTTTAACACTTCAGTTTGATTACTGAACTTATTAAAGAAAACAGTTGATTGGATTTCCTTTTATTGTCAGCTCTGTTTTTTTTTTTTAACACATCTATCCTAGTTTCATTAGGAGAACTAATTTGGTCTATTCCAGTATTTCTTTAAGTTGTGTAGACTTCAACTCCCAGAATTCCCTAGTCAGCATACTGGCTGAGGAATACTGGGAGTTGAACTCTACTCATCTTAAAGCTGCCAAGGTTAAGAAACATTGGTTTAGTCCTTAAAGTGATTGACTAGTAAAGGAAAAGCCAAGTTTTAGTCCAGTCCTTAACCCAAGAATCAGCTGCCTGACCTTTGGCCAGACCTTTGTCTCAACCCTAGATAAAGGCAATAGCAAGCCATTTCTGAAAATGTTGCCAGAAAAAAAATGCAAGGACTTAGCCATGCAGGCATCACAAATCAAACTGGCTTGAAACCATACTATGATATGAGAAGATAAGGTAAGGTAAGGTGAGATGAGATGAGATGAAATAAGATATTGCCTGCTTTCAAAGGAAAGTATATATCTACCCTTATGCATACATAACACACAAATATACATGCTATATACATATATGTGTGTGTGTGTGTGTGTGTGTGTGTGTGTGTGTGTGTGTGTGTGTGTCTTTTAAAATACTAAAAATGCAAATCCTGGGCATTATGTTAACAAATAAAAGAAAAAACGAACCATAATAAACCAGCCTGTATATAATATAATATACCAGCCTGTTTAATATAAACAAGCCTGTGGTTATATAATAAACCAGCTTGGATGTAATAAACCAGCCTGTTTAATATAAATAAGCCTGTGGTTAAGAAGAGTCACTAAGCTTTCATCCAGCCAAAAACTACGAGTGTCATCAGAGTTAGAATAGGAAGAGATCGGGAAGGCAGCTCATATAGCCTCCTGCCTCTGCGCCCGGCTCCTTGAGCGTGTCATCAGCCCGTTGATTGTATTAATCCGTATTGTGCAGAGTTGTTCTGCATCAGGCAAACTGTCCTTGGCTCCACTGGTTGTTTTACGATCCTCAAGTGCTCTTTTAGAGCGTGTGCAAGCACATGGAGAGCGGGCCGATGATGCGCTCAAGGAGCCTGGTACCCCCTCTGCTGAGTGCAATAGCAAAAGTAGGGGGGGCAGGACTTACCCTTGGGCTTGGTCTGTATGGAAAGCTAGTCCGGTCAGGAAGGGAGAAGGCTGGTGAGGGTGGGAGTACTCTGGGGAGGGGAGAAGGTCGGAGCATCCCGGTTATGACTGGGATGGGCAGATATGGCGGGAGCCGAGGGGCAGGCCATCTTTGGGGAACGAGGACTTGCTATATTAGAGCGATTCCTTGTTCCGGCCCCTCAAAAGGCTCATCCTGTAGTACTGGTGACAGGGGAGTACAGGACCCTAGTTGTGGGCTGCTGTTGCTTAATGCCAGGTCCGTTGTCAACAAAGCCCCCCTTGTCCATGATTTAATATTGGACAGCGGGGCGGACCTGGCATGTATAACCGAAACCTGGCTGGGCCCTGAGGGGGGTGTTTCCCTCTCGGAGATGTGCCCAGATGGGTTTGTGGTGCTTCATCAGCCTCGACATCAGGGCAGGGGTGGAGGAGTGGCAGTCATCGCTCGGAAGTCCTTGAGTCCTCGTGGGATTCCTGCCCCGGAGGTTGTTGGGTGTGGGTCCCTCCTATTGAAATTGGGTTCACGGGTTCAGTTGGGCTTGCTGCTGACGTACCTATCTCCCAGCTGTGTTGCAACAGCCCTGCCTGCGTTGCTGGAGTCAGTAGCCGGGTTGGTGGTGGAGTTCCCCAGACTTATGGTACTGGGGGACTTTAACCTACCATCACTCAGCGATCGCTCAGAGGCGATCTTGTGTCTTGGCGACGTTTCGACGAAGTCGACATTGCTCCTCGAAGCATGAAGCTGAAAACAACAGCCTGAAGATGATGAATGGGACTTCGTTGAAACGTCGCCAAGACACTTCCAATATTACACGGGAGAAAACCCGAATAACCAAAGACCTACGTGTGTGTGTGTGTGTGTGTGTGTGTGTGTGTGTGTGTGTGTGTGTGTAGGTCTTTGGTTATTCAGGTTTTCTCCCGCGTCAAATTGGAAGTGTCTTGGCGATGTTTCGACGAAGTCCCTTTCATCATCTTCAGGCTGGTGTTTTCGGCTTCATGCTTCTAGGAACAATGTGTGATCGTAGCTGTTTCTTCCTTTTAATGCCAGTGGGGGTATGAACTGATTGGATGGGAGCTTGGCTGTCTTCGGATTGGGTGGAGGTGTGTTCTGATTGGTTAGGGGCTTGGCTGTGCTCTGATTGGATGGGGGGTTGGCTGTGCTCTGATTGGATGGGGGAGTGTTCTGTTTGGGTGGGGGCTTTGTTGTGCTTGGGTTAGTCTGAGTTGCAGGGGGCCTTGAGATGAGGAGCTGCTTTGCTGTTGTTTGGCTTCGCGTTCGTGGTCATGCCTCATCTTTATGGTGGGTGTTAGTTTGCTTCATGTATGGATTGGAGGGGTTTAAAGTGGCTAATGATGCAGCTGTGGTCTGGCTTCTGGTTTGTGGTCGTGCCTCATCATCAGTGTGGGTTTGGGTTTGCTTTTTGCGTGGATGTGTGGTGGTGACATCCTGTGTGGTTTTCGTGAGTGTGGGTCTGGTGTCATTCTTTGTGTTAGGGACTCGTTTGTCAATAAAGGCGGGTTTCCAAATGGCTGGTAGGCAGGAGGTATCATCTCATTTATTCATGCTGTGTGGGTATTTTTCTATCTCGATGGCTTCTCTGCTTATTCTGGTATTAAAGTGTTCAGTTTTGGCGATAGTTCTGGTCTTTTTAAAGTCAATTTCATGTCCTGTGGCTTTAAGGTATTGGACCAGGGAAGAAGTTGGTTCTTTTTTTTTTGACTGAGGTCTTAATGTTCTTCAATGAGTGCACTTATTCTTCTGTTGGTTTGTCCAATGTATGTGGTGGGACAAGCTGTGCATGGGATTTCATATGCTCCTTGATTTTCTAACTCAGTTTTGTCTTTGGGATTTCTTAGGATGGTGGATATTTTTCTGTTTGTGCAGAATGCTGGCTTGATGTTGTGTTTGTGGAGGATCTTGCTGATTCTGTCTATGGTGCCTTTTATGTATGGGAGGAGGGCTTTGCAGTTTTCTTGTTCTCTGTCTTGGATTTTAGAAGACACTTCCAATTTGACGTGGGAGAAAACCCAAATAACCAAAGACCTACATACAAACACCCGCAAAAACCTCAGAATATATATATATATATATAATTAAGAATAAAAGTAAAAGTATGGATTGCCAGAGTAATTATGTAGGCGAGATATTGAAGAGGCTAAAAACATGCATACACGAACACAAATTGGCAATCAGACGAGGCAAACAACACTCGCAGATCTGGGCTCACATGGCCGAATATGACCATCATTTTGACTTTGGGAGTACCCAAGTCTTGGCCAGTGATGCCACAAAGGGAGGCCACCTGCTGAAGAAAGCGTGGTACTCAGGAGTTGATTCCATCAACCAGCATGTGGATTTATGTTCAGCACATCAGGCCCTAAGAACATGGAGCTCGGGTAGCCATACCAATGCCCAAAGGGGGCTTTATCATGAACTGTATGGCCAGAATAAGGATGCAGCTCAGAATCTTCCCCGGTTCCACCACACTAGCGGATCCTTAGTTGGTATTCCCCACTCACTAAGAATGCAACTGCCATTGGACTGACAACAGATCGACCCCAATGGACAACTCTCGCAGGATTTGCCACGACCCGTTGAAAGCAAGCCCTCCTCAGAATGGAAAGGCGGTATGGGGAACAACGGACTGGGACCAGAGGGATTGAGGAATAGACAGGATACGGTGAAGTCGGAGGAAGACAATGAAGATAAGCCAACCCCCCAATGAGATCGTCAGGCACGGTTAAACGAAAGGAGACACCCCCTACAGCGCATTGTACCAGCACCAGTAGGCGTGAGTGTGTGGGGGCAGGGCAGGGCAGGGCCTGTGCATGGGGTGGAGAAGCAACATGGCAGCAAGAGTATGGAGGTGGACCAGTTGCTTCCCTCCCCCTGTGGAAACCACACAGGGTAAGATTGCTGTGCCTGCCTCCGCCCAGATTCCCTTGCCTCCCACAAGCGTTCTTCTATACTAACCTGCCTTTCAGCTGCATTCCATTTCTCCATTCACTTCTCAGCCTTCACCACATGTTTGTGGGACAAAAAAAAAGTTCAACCAGGCTTTCTAACTTCTTGTAAGATCTCAAGAAATTAGAAAGTCTGATTGAACTTTTTTTTTTTTACCAGTAGTCCCACTAACATGCGGCAAAGGCTGAGAAGTAAATGGAGAAACAGAATGCAGCTGAAACACAGGTTAGTAAGAAAACATCTAGAGGGGACAGGCACGGCAACCTTACCCTGCATGGTGGTGGGAGACTGGGCATGTGCCCTTCCCGTGCAAGGCCAGCCATTTGCCGCCTTGTGTGTCACACTCAATGCCACCACCATGAGGCCATGGCAGTGGTAGAGAACCAGTATAATGGCACGTGGCTCAGAAGGGGAGAGGATCCTCCAGGTTCATTGGCCATGTCATGCCAAAAACGGCCATTTGCTGTCTCCTGGCCAATGCCGCTGCCATGAGGCCATGGAACAAGCCAGGCGGCGGTAAGGAACCAGTATACCCGTACCATGGGTCAGATTCCCCCTTCCCCCATTGGCTTCGCCTCGTCACAGGCAGGCCATCCTTGCAGGCCCTTAAGTAGAGCTTATTCTTTGGGGAGGGCTTATATTAGGCCCACCCCCTGAAAATCAGCTGGGGTTACATACATACATATAAAATTAATCACTGTTCAGTTTGAACACAAAGAGGGAAGAGGAAACTTGAGAGTTCAGAAGGTTGATACTATATGGAACAAAACTGTGACTGAATCTAGATGTTCGGATACCACAAAGCCTCCAATTTTTCCATGAAGAGATGCAATTCTGATATTTCATTTTTGAGTGTAAATCTTTGATATGTACATTGTGTGTGACTCTGTGTGAGATTCATATACACATTACACACATAAGGTTTATGCAACCTTGTGTGCCTGATCTAATGCTTTCCCCTTGAGAGGAAGAAGCAGGAAAAGAACAGGTGGAGTCAGGAGCTAACTGACCATAAGGACATCAGTTCATGTAAATAGTCTTTGATACCTAGTAGATAAAGATACAGACTACTATTACATTTTTAACCATGGGAGGGAAATGTTTTTGAAGCTTTTTAATTGCAAATGTTATGTGTGTGGAAATGTTATGTGTGTGGTTTGGTAGGATGTGAAGGTGCTGGACTAGAAATTTCAAGATCATAACAGGGAATCAAATTTAGTCTGAATTGGTAGGCTCAATCTGGTTGCAGGGCATCTGATCTTTTCTTAGGTATGAAAATTGGCTTGGTGACTTTGGATTATTCTGAGTCTAACCTTCTTTATAGAGTTATTGCTGTGGGGGGGGGGAGGCAGAAGCATTCAGTTTAAAATATAAATGTGGGATACGAATCTAATAAAAGATAAATGAAAAAGCTTTTGCCTTTTTGTTACTTTAAACGTTTTTGCATATGTAATAATTCTGTAGTGGTTAAGCTAAATTACAGGTACCAGTAGTCCCCACCTTACAACCATTTGTTTAGCAACTGTTCAAAGTTACAACAGTGTCAAAATTATGACTTATGACTAGTCCTTACACTTATGATCCTTTCTACACCCCCAGAATCATGTGATCAAAATTTGGGCACTTGTGATTACCATTTGAGATCTTCTCAGCTGGCTTCTTACCAGCAAAGTCAGTGAGGGAAGTGGATTCACTTAAAAACTGCAATGATTTGCTTAGCAACTGTGACAAAAAGGTCATAAAATCAGACATGATTCATTTAACAACTGCCTTGCTTAGCAATGGAAATTCTATGCCACTTATAGTCATAAGTCAGGGACTACCTGTACTATATTTTATCTTATCTTTTGAGCACTATCTTACTACAGTGCTCAAAATACCCACACTAATATTTCAGTTCTATGGGAAAATACCATAAACTTGTCCAGTGATGAAAACTGTGCTGTTTTAAAAATAAACTTTGCAAGAACAACCAGAATTTTGACACACCGTGGAAATGCTAGGGAAATTGAAAGATTGGTTTCATCATCATATTAGATGAATCCAGCTGAAACCATGATAATAAAACCACTTCATGTCTCCTTGAACCATGAGATGAGTGGCACATAAATGTAATAATAACAATAACAACAATAACAACAGCAACTGTGGCAAAGGCAAGCAAGGGTAGTAATAGGCGCCTTGGGTCCAATCCCAAAACAACTGGAGCACCACTTGGGCACCATTGGCATTGACAAATTCGCCATCAGTCAATTGCAAAAGGCAGCTTTACTGGGAACAGCTTCCATCCTGCGCCGATATTTGTAACACTGTCAAACATCCACATCCGCCTATCCCAGGTCCTTGGTAAGGACTCGATAGATAGACAAAATGCCAAATCCAGTCTGAACAACCTTCTGACTATATGATGATATGATGATGATGATGATGATGATGATGATGGTTGTTGTTGTTGTTGTTGTTTCTTTTCCCAAACTCTGTGCATAGTTTTTCTCACCTACAAAAACCTGAATATGGTATTCTGTTGCCCTTGGCAATATATCTGTAAATGATATGGACCATAATTTTCTTTTCTCAAGAAGGACAAGTATCACTTTATTACTCAAATGTTTTCAAAGTGACCTTGCATTTCCTGCTGAGTCAAAGGACAGGATGTCCTTCAAACCAGACTGAGACTACCAATCCAGATTATGCTTGATATCCTGTAATGCAACTAAAAACAGAACTCATTTGTTTCATTATTGAACATGTTTCATTTGGAAATGCTCTGCAGCCTTTGTTATATCTGTGAGAGATTTTTTTTCCTACTAATGATGGTCTGTTAAATTCTGTTAATATGGGATGGGGGGGCAGCTTAAGCACTGGGGAAATATTTTAAGAGATCTTTCAATCTCTTACAAGGAAGATAAACCAATAGGATTAATGCTAACTACAGTCCTTGAAATAATATTTGTAACTCAGTATGATACAAAGAAACTAAAAACATCCTCTTAGTAGTAAGTATTGCAGTAGTAATTATTATGTGCAGCTTTTCTCTATATTTACTATCCTGCATTTAAATATTAATCCTTGTGCATCTACCACAAGGTAGCCATCCTTTTTTTTCATCCCAAAAATCCTCAATCAACAATTACTTGGATCAGTTGGTGGTATTCTTCTAAAGCTGATTATCTATCTATCTATCTATCTATCTATCTATCTATCTATCTATCTATCTATCTATCATCTATCTATCATCTATCTTTCAATCATGTCCATTTTTCAGAGATTGCCTGCCCAAGTTCCTGTAACTTTCTGGCAAGTTTGTTTCAGAAGTGGTTTGTTATTGCTTACTTCTTAAGGCTGAGAGAGAGTGACTAGCCCAAGGTCACCCAGCTGGCTGAACACTTCTGAAAATCTTGCCAAGAAAACGGCAAGGTCTGATCCAGGCAGTCACCAGCAGTCAAAAACTGTGTGCATATACACAAACACATACACAGAGAGAGGGGGGGGAGGGAGGGAGAGGGGACAGAGAAGGGGAGAAAGAGAGGGAGAGGAAAAGCAAAACACAGAGGGAGAGGGACACACACACACAGAGAGAGAGAGAAAGACCTGCATACATAAACACTTTCTAGGTTATATTTCCCTTTCCTATTAGCCGTGGGGTTAGATTTTTCCCTATCTTTTTCTGTGAAATGTCCGAGATGCTAAATGAATATTAATCTGTCACAAAGCAGCTCCTTTAGGTTAGATGTGTCTATTACCTGGCCTGCATTTGTGAAGTTTGTCCAAAGTATTCTCATAATGGAGAAGCTTTTTACATTTGGGAACAAAATCCTTAATGGGGATATAATTTCATATTCTTGGGTAAACCCTCATGTTTCTTCACTGGCTTGAGAGTAGGCAGGTTGAGAGTAGGCTGAAGAAAAAAAAACAACCTGAGAGCTTGAAAGCAAAAAAAAAAACAACAGAAGAGTACAAATTGTCTACTTGAGGGTCTGAAATGGGCTTTGCTGTTATAGACACAAAGAAGCAGGTAAAAGGGAAAGAAAATTTAAATGAGCAAAAGAGGTGCTAGTTCTTCGGAAATATTTTTTTAATTATTATCGGGGATAATTACACATTGCTAATTCCTCTTAATGGTCATTTTATTCAATGGCAGAGAGATAAAATGAAAAAAAAAATACTTTACACAAAACAGCTTTGTTCAGATTACACACATACAGATGCATGCACACACTTAAAGCCCTGAAGGAAGCAAGGCTTATTTTGCAGCTGATGACAGAAGAGAATAATTTGCCTAATATGATAGACCAAGCAGTATAATAATGATAGACAAAGAACTCCAGTGAAGTAGATTTCAAGGAAGATAAATCACAACAGAAATATGCTAGTTTTGTCTCACAGGGGAAATGGGATGAAATGTCCTTCTATTTAGCATTAATTTCTGCAGTAGAAACAGCTAAACCCAATATGCCATTCTTAGTTATAAATTTGATGCTAAAATGTAGATATATTTATCTCCTTGAGAAAGGAAAGGCTATTCAGCACTCAGTGTGCTTCCTTTAATGTGTTTTATCACCCTGTTACCGTTTGATAGAAATTAAAGGGCTTTTATTTTATTTTTTTCCCAATAAAAAATAAAATTTCAATAAAATGTTGGTGAACTTCTCATGTGTGTTAATGTTTGTAAGTGTGCCATCATCTCTATAATAATCTGCAGCCTTCTTGGACTTCCCACAGTTCATTTAACACATTATTGTGACATTATTGCATTTTTTTTCAGAACAGGGAAGCTTTGTAGCAAGATATGTTACACAATTACTCTCTCTCTCTCTCTCTCTCTCTCTCTCTCTCTCTCTCTCTCTCTCTCTCTCTCTCTCTCTCTCTCTCTCTCTCTCTCTCTCTCTCTCTCTTCCTCATAACTATGAAGAAAATTCAACCTTTTAAAAAAAAATAGGAATAAGAAAAACTGAAACCTCTTTTGCAGGAAAAGACTTACAAAATTAGGAGATAATGGCAGATAGACAGACAGATAGATTAATTTATGATTCCTTTATATATATTTATTTGCTTTTTTCTTGATTAAACGTTGTATGCTACCCAGAGTCACTCTCTTATGGATTTGGTGGCTATATATAAAAATAAAATTATGCACATGCCATTCCATTTAGCAGCTTTCAAATACATAAACTTACCATTTGTTTTTTAACACCGTGGTGTCTAAACCTCTAATTTGGTTTCTAACATGTCCTTAATGTATTTTCCTACATATCCTTTTGATTTTTTTATGCCCCACCATTTTTTACAAATAACATTTATTTTTACAAATAAATTAAGGTGGCAGATATATCTAACACACCTTTCTCCATCTAATTTTCTCTACAACAACCCACTGAGGTGGATTGGAGTGAGAAAGAGTGACTGGCCCAAGACCATGCAACTAACTTTCATGGCTAAGATGGGATTTGAACTCATGCTTCTGCTTTTTAACGGGTACCTAACCATTAGAACAGGGGTAGGCAACCTTGGCTCTTTTATGACTCATGCTGGCTCACAAATTGTGGGAATTGAAGTCCACGAGACATAAAAGAGCCAAGGTTGCCTAACCCTGCATTAGACCATACTGACTCCTTTGATTTCACATTAACTTTCAAAAGCTACTTTATGCCTACTTTATGGTGATGGTTTAAAGTCCTTTTTCATGTATTTCCTAAGTTGCTCTCCAGTTTTATAGTTGTATGTGAAATGATTGTAGAAGGTAGAAATGTACTATATTTTTAAAGATTTCTCTTGGGTCTTGCATTCTGACTGCTTGGAATGAACAGACCAGTTGAAATTGGGTGTGGATTTACTCTCTGTATTTCAGGGCGATAATTTGTATGCAATTTTAAAACCTCTTAAAAATCAATAAGAATTTACGGTTACAATTTATTCTAATAAACTGAGATTTTCTATGCATTAGAAACGAAAGACAGTGCATAAGAGTAGTGAATGAGGATAAATTTTATCCTGAAAAATGAGTTGAAGGAACCCCCAAATTTAACAATCAAGACAATCAATGTCTTAGAAAATCAAATGCTAAGAGCTAATCAGGAACAATACCTGATCCAGAAGTTGTGAATGCTCCAACACTGGAGGTTTTTAAGAGACTGGACAGCCATTTGTCTGAAATGGTATAGGGTTTCCTGCCTGAGCAGAGGTTTGGACTCCAAGGTCCAACCAACAACTTCTTCTTCTTCTTCTTCTTCTTCTTCTTCTTCTTCTTCTTCTTCTTCTTCTTCTTCTTCTTCTTCTTCTTCTTCTTCTTATTCTTCTTCTTCTTCTTCTTCTTCTTCTTCTTCTTCTTCTTCTTCTTCTTCTTCTTCTTCTTCTTCTTCTTCTTCTTCTTCTTCTTCTTCTTCTTCTTCTTCTTCTTCTTCTTCTTCTTCTTCTTCTTCTTCTTCTTGTTATCATCATCATCATCGTCATCATTATCAATATTTTTGTTTGAGGTGAGCTTTTAAAGGAAGCATAAGGCAGTCTCCATTTCTCTTTGTTCTGTGCTTACATCTTGTGTAAAGTGGGGCTATTTCTTTTGGCCCACTCAGTTGAAACCAAGTATAGGAAACCAAGGTTCCAGGAAATATGTATTTGATTATATATATAATTTTTTAAATAATATATTGCATATAGATATATATATATATATATTTTTAACTGAAAAAGTTGGATGCTGGTGAACCCGTCTAATTCTAGCATTTACATCCCTGAAATATAATCAGCTAGGTCACTTCTATGAGAATGGTAGCTATATAAATTTTAGGAAGGAAGGAAGGAAGGAAGGAAGGAAGGAAGGAAGGAAGGAAGGAAGGAGGGAGGGAGGGAGGGAGGGAGGGAGGGAGGGAGGAAGGAAGGAAGGAGGAAGAAAGAAAGAAAGAAAGAAAGAAAGAAAGAAAGAAAGAAAGAAAGAAAGAAAGAAAGAAAGAAAGAAAAGGAAAGAAAGAATGAAAGAATGAAAGAAAATATTCTGTTTGGAATAGAATGCCTAAACTATCTACCATCAGAACCAGTGGAAAAAATATTACTGTTTTCTAGGTGCAGTCAGGGATGATTAAGGTTGAGAGAAGGAGATGATCTCAAGTGCAGGAAAATAATGAATTTAAAATGAATATTAAAGTTTATTTCAAGTTCATGCTCTCTACAAGAATCCGAACTACTAACAGACAAAGCAAATTGGCAGTAGATAAAAATCAGTGGAATTGAAGGTAGACTGGCTTTAGATCTCTTGTGGGTGTGAACGGATTCGAGACTGATGACACATTTGACCCCTCTCTTGGGCTCAGTCTGGTTACCTCCTACAGAAGATGTGGGAAAAGGGATGAAAATAATATGATGATTCAGGGCTGTTTTAGAAATACAATCTGCTGCTTAAGGTAGAGAAGTAAATGATATTTTTCTTCCTATTATTCTGACATTTCTGACAGAAAATTTCACAAGCCTCTGTCTTACTTCTCAATTATAAAAGTACAACTATAATAAGCTAAAGAAAATCAAATGTTTTGTGGCCTCTTATGAAACTAAATTCCCTTTTTCTCAACCAACTTTCCTATCCAGTCAGGGTTTAGGAACAAATCTGAGAAGTTTTGATGTTTAAGCTTGGCAACTCTACTGGGTAACTGGAAATGTGATCTTAGAAAGAAGGGTTTTTTAAAAAAGATCTTTAAAATAAGAAGTGGCAGATAAATATTTTAAATAAACAAAAAATATTTTAATTAAATAATAAAATAAAAATAAATTAATAAAAGCTCCAGTGTACTTTTATTAGAGAATTAGAGGACTCTAATCTAGGTTTACTTTTTGATTGCCTTACTGGCACTTTGTGTGTAATATGCAATAGCATATACTATTTAATTACTTTGCCTTATTAATTGATTCAATAATTCTTAAAACACATTCAATCTTGAAGGATTCTGAAATTTGTACAGCAACAAACATGCAGTTTTATTTACTGCAAGTTGATCAGGGTTTTGTAATTTTATTGAATGAAGATTTCTAGCAAATCTAGTTGTCTCTAACATTGCAATATTTTGAATAGATGCTTCTTACATACTTTGCAAGAGGCATGCTACAAATGAATACTATTGGGATGAGTTGTTATCTCCAATAGGCTGAGATTTCTCCATCTGAAATGGGTAGATGAGGGTCAAAGGAGAAGGATGCCCATCTCCTTCAGCTTGGTGTAGGAAATATGGGGTATAAAAGTTATTTATAATACCTATGTATCAGTATCCTGCTCAGTAAGAAGAAACCTCACCCTCCTTTACACCAGCGGAAAGAACAGATGTATCCTTTTTTTGCTTATAAGGGAGAATTGGCTGTCTATATATAGCACAGTTATCTTCACAATGCAATTCATAACCACTATAGGTCTCCATTCACAAAAAGGTCCTGCTTAGAAAAAAAGAACAATTGACATCTCTTTGTTCTGAAACTCAACTTTCTTGTGTTTTTTCAGAATTATTATTGAATTTCTTAGTAATTTTTAAAGATCCTTCCCCCATACATCCTCTGTAATCCAGATTGTCCAATTGCATTAATTCACACACACACACATTGCATGTGTTATATTTTTAAAGGCATGCAGCAGTATGATACAACTGAAGAACTATAAGCTTGTGAAGAAAGTCGCTGTCATTTTGCTCCTAAAGTACAAATTCCTGTTTGTGTCTCTTGATTTTTGTACCCATCATTGCACTGATTATGATGCCGATCCCAGCTAAGTCTTTCTTGCCCTTCATTTATTGCAGGCCCAAGATGAAGGGAAATGTGAAAAACCATTACTTTGCAAAAACAGATAAGAAAAGAAATTCCCTGTCAGTAATATTCCTTTTGCTCAACAGCCCAAAATAACTACATAAAGCCAATGAATGACTGTGTGATCTGTGATGCATGAAATTATTTAGGGATGAGAATCTATTCTCTGCCTTTCTACTTGTGACCTACAGATTCCTTTCCCCTTACTTCATTCTGCCCCTTTCAGATGCTCAGTTTAGCCTTTGTTACAATATAGATAATGGGAATAATATTTAAACGATCAAGGTTTAATATTTCACACACACACAAACACAGAGAGCGTTACTTTGTCAGGTGACAATACAGTAAGAAATGAAGCCAAGTTAAAGATTGTGTTAGTAAACAATTTTTATTTCAGATGGGTTTTTTTATTATTATTCATTTATCAGCATCAGGTTGCTGCTAGGGTGGGCAGGTCTACTGGCACCATGATAATGGGCATTAATGTTCATCCTGTTTGGGAATAAAGATAGGGAATCCATGAGATTACAGATAGAGTTGATGGCATTAGCCATAAAATTTTTCTACAGGAGAAAAACAATGGTTCACTTAGAATGCTTAGGGGAAACGTTTGAAGAAATTACAGTAGAAATTAACCAATGATGCTTTCCTACACAAATGTACCAACTGGCATTTAGTCATTCACTGGCTAGCATACATCCCAAATATATATATATTGTCAAGTTGTACTGTTTTTGGAGAATATACAACTTGAATTTAACTGCTAAGGAGGTGATAAATTTAACTGCAATTTACCCCAATTCTTACAAAAGTACAACTCATCCAATTAATTTGATTTGGTTTATTATAGATATATCCAAACTTATGTCTGTGGAAACACAATTATAAGGTTAGGATATCTGAACTATACATATTTCATTATCTGGGTATCAATGTGACCTCATCTTAATATTAATTTATCCCACCTATTAGTTACTAATGATTCATCATAACGTCATGCAGCCCTAGTAGCATATATTACATATCAACACTTTGCTGAGTTATTCTCACAAACACCCCTGAGGGGAATACAACTAATTCATGCAATCTATCTCACAAGTGTCTGATGCCAGCTCCATGTCACATGTGGCATCTGTTAATCTTTTTCTCATGACAATAGATTGATTCATTCCTTATCCCTTTGTCCTACTATTGTAGACAAATGTTGGCATAATTTTTTCCTACATGATTAACATCAACTTATTTACTATGTATCGTGGTACCTTGGACTGTATGCTTGAAAAGGAAGGAGTCACAATTTTGTTTCCTGTAATACAAGGTAGTTATCATATGTTGTAAAAGTTCAGCATCTATCTATTTTGTGTAGCATACTGAAAAGTATCAGAATGAAGACTTCTAAAAAGATATCGTAAGAAAGAGGTTTTCAAAGTGGTTCTTTAAAAAAGAGATGATACTTACATGATCTTGATGTAGCAATGACACTCAAAAGAAAAGTACCAGAAAAGAATCTAAGATAAAACTTGTCAAACTTTGGTGGAAATTGTAAAAATGGATAAAAATTATAACCTTTTGGAACAAGATCTTCTATATGATGGATTTTTCTAAAACTTAAATTCAACTGGGCCAATAGACTTTGAGTTGGGTTGGAGCATATCAGCATGCATATTTGTGAATGAATGGTAATTAGATTCACAAAACGAACAATGAACCTGTAGTTCTTTCTATTTACTGATCTTCTGGATAAATAAGAACAACAGGTAGCACTGCCGATGTTATAAAGACCTATTTTATGACCTCTATCGGACAGTGATATAATGTCTATGATTGTGTGCTGAAAAGAATAGTTGATGAAGAATAGCTGGAGAAGTAGGAGGGAGAGAAATTAATCACAATCCAAGATCAATCTTTTCTCAGGCACCTAGCTACTGTTGCAGGAATATATATGACCTAAGCTCACAAGGGCCACATATGATTATGGTTTCCAAATTCTGTTCAGAAATTCTCACAGATTATCATTGTCAATGTTACTTGGGTGGGGGAGAAACTATTAAATAAACACAAGGCTATTGGAGAGATTTAAAAAAGTAGAGATGGCAGCTTCAGTTTTATGAACCCAAAAACATTAAATGGAGGTAAATAATTGTAATTTGAAAAGATGCTTTGAATTTAAACATAGATGTAAATTAAATCAAATGTAATTTTTGTCTTGAACTTGTGTATTCTGAAGTGTTGTCCAAGCATAACCTTCAACGGCTCCAGGAAAAGTCTTTGGCCCCAGGAAAATTTCATAACACTACAATGAAGAGAGTATTGTGACTTATCTACAGATTGATAAGATCCAGAAGCAGAATCATTGTAGCTCAGGATTGAACTGTGGAGTCCTTGGTATGGTTGTTTCCTTGTAGACGTTTCATTATCCAACTAGGTAACATCATCAATGCTAGAAGAGAATGGAATTTGCTCGCTGTTTATATGAAGTATTTTGCCCTGTCAGTGTTCAACAAACTCTACTGCCCTCTAGAAATTAAAATATTACCTAGTAGGGTAATGAAACATCTGCAAGAAAACAACCAAGCTCAGAGAGCACCAAGGATCACACAATTTAAGTTTTGTCACCCTCATAAGGTATTTGTCTGTAATACTGCCATGGATCCAAGTCTATTTTCTCCAGTATTCCCTTTTTAATTTATGCTCAATAATTTCTTCACTAGGTTGTTTTCTTTTATTTTGTCTCATTTTATAGATATAGTATGTTTTATAGTCTTGTGCTCAAGCTTCATCAAGGCAATTGAATGTAATACCTTCATTTTGTTGCTCAATTATTTATTTGGATCCAAATCTTTACAGGATTACACTTAAATAGTTAATGATTAAATCATGGGGAAATGTTAAATGTAATCCCATTTCAACTGGGCAACAGTCTCAACAGAAAAATATTTGACCTTAACAATCCTCCTGCTTTCAATGTGAAGGCTGAAGTATTGCTTAATATACAGAATTGTGATTAATAATAGTGGGATTTGTAAAGGTAACATCAAGGCTAATAAACATGAAGAAGACACTGCTTTTTAAAGGATTTCAGTATTTCCCCTACTCTCATTCTGCAGACTTAAGCTGGAATGCCCTTTATTCTAAAAAAAAATCAATGTTCATGTGCAAAGAGAAAGATGAAATTTTCTTCATACCGTGCTAATGAAAAATCTGGTCTCTGTTGATATTTACAAACCATTTCACATTTTGGTAGAGAAAGCTAAGAATTCAGAGAGCCTTTTTTGCTTTCTCATTATTTTGTCTTTTGAAAATGACTGTTCTGTGCTTTCTACTGGAGCAGCTTTCTTACTGGAAGAATGACTAACCATCTCAACTGAATGCACGTTCTTTAACCATCTACACTTCATGCTGTCCTGTTTCTTGCTGGCTTCCTCTGAAAATGGAGGCAGCAGGACTTTTCACAGGAATAAAAAAACCTCAGGATTGCTGGGCATAGAATTGTGCCAGGCTGTGATTTTTCCTGCTGTTTCCATACAAGTTCCTAATTTCAAAATGGTGAGGGAAATAATGGGGAAAATAAGCATGAAGATCTCAGCTATTCATCTGAAGCTCTTTGACTTCTTAGTTGGACTCAACTATTGTTAGTCAAACTGCATGGTGACTAGCAGGAAGAAACTGTGATTTTAGTACTGCCGTAATTATATACCCACCTTGCTGCCATCCTTTATAAACAATATTAAGTGGGGGGGGGGCTGTCTAATCATTCCTATCAAATGAAAAGAAAAATGCCCAACTCGTGTATCTGCTATAATAAAGAAATTAGTTTTCTTGAAGTATAGACAGTCTTTGATGTACAACAATAATTGGGATCATAATTTCCTTTGCTAAGCAATATGGTTTCTGTTATGTCCCGAGCCTTGCAAACGGCTCGGGCGTTTGCAGGCAGTCCCGGGCAGGTGCAAAGCTGCCCGGGACCAGACAGGCTGTCGCCAGCGCCGTGCGCATGCGCGGGTGCTGGCGCGGGAAAAGTAACCCATTTACCCGGGAGTTGCCTATATAAGAGGCTGTGAGGCGTTTGGGCTGAGCTGAAGCCATCTTCCTGTAAGCTGAACGCTGAATAAAAGAACTGAGAACTCCAGCTGCTTCTCGTGTCTGTTTTCCCGCCAAGGACGCAACACTGGCGACGAAGGTGGGATGCCTTGCACTACCTGGAAAGGAAAAAGTGTAAGCTTACCCAAGGAGTCCTGAGCGGCGGAAGAGGAACGGTGTTGACTCAGCAGCTGCCCGCCAATCCAGTGCGCATTCGGGGGTAGGCTGGCTGATAGACCCGTCTCCTGAAGATCCGAAGATGGCGAAAATCGGAAGGCTTGCGGAATTCGACGTCTCACATCCAGAGCGGTGGGAGTCCTACGTATCCAGAATGGAGAACTACTTCAAGGCAAACCAAGTGAGGGAAGATAGCTTGAAGGCTGCCACCCTGCTTTGCGCTTGCGGCCAAGACGCCTTCGAAATCGCAGAAAACCTTGCAGCACCTGTTCCAGTAGAGTCTGTAAGCTACGCAGACCTGAAGAAGCTGCTGAAGGACCACTTCCACCCCAAGGTGTCCGTTATCTCATGGCGCCACACCTTCGAGCAGAGGGATCAACGGTCCGGGGAGTCAGCCAAGGAGTACATCGCCGCGTTACGGAAGGCCGCCAAGCCCTGCGAGTTCAAGGACCTCGAGGAACGACTGAGGGACCGATTCGTGTGCGGGTTGAGGCATCGAGAGCTACAACAGAGACTTTTCGCTAAGGAAGAATTATCCTTCCAAGACGCTTTAAGGGAAGCCACCGCGGAAGAAGCAGCAGGCGGCGCCGTCAAGAACATGCGGCCGATCAGAAGCAGTGCAGAGGGTGCGTCCGTGCACCAAGAAGACGTCCGACGAAACTCCGAGGAGGATCCGGACGAAGAAGTCGACCGTCTACACCCCGCGAAGGGAGAAAATCAGAAGGAAAGCTCTTCAGCTCCGCTCAAGTGCATCGGCTGTGGAGGTCGCCACAGGAGAACCGACTGCAAGTTCCGCTCCGCTACCTGCCGGGCATGCGGCAAACTAGGGCACATTGCAGCTGTGTGTCTGGGCCGACGAAAGGCACAACCTCAAGAAGAACGCCTGAAGGGTACCAGAGTCCCCAGCCAGAATAGGGTAGGTTTTTGCGCTTCGCGTAGAAACATTTGTAGGACAGGCACACACAAGCCCATGAAGAAAAAGCTGTCACTCAACGTGAAGCTACAAGGGGTTCCATTATCTATGGAACTAGACACAGGGTCTGCCCTTTCCATCATTTCATTGCATACATTTAGGAAGATTTGTTCCAGTAGTGGGACTAAGGCCAAGTTAAGGCCTTCTGATATTGTATTAACAGATTTTCAGAACTCAAGAGTGTGTGTTAAGGGGGAGGCCACCCTTAACGTGCAATACAAGAGTTTTGAAGGTCCACTAGACTTGTTAGTAGTAGGGGGTGAAAGAACGAGTCTCATAGGACTCGATTGGTTTGAGGCCCTGGGGATACACGTCACAGGACTCAACAGCTTACAAACACTCGACCTACAGGAAGTCTGCAAAGAATTTGCAGATGTTTTCAGCCCCCAGCTGGGCACATTCAAAGGACCACCTGTGTCCTTAAAGCTAGACCCCACTGTCACTCCCATTAGGATTAAAGCAAGAAGGGTCCCTTTTGCTTTAAAAAGTAAGATTGACACTGAATTAGACAAACTAATCCAACAAGGAATCCTAGAACCTGTTGATTCCAGCCCATGGGAGACCCCCATTGTCACGCCTCTAAAGGCAAATGGGGACATTCGCATTTGTGCTGATTACAAATGCACACTCAATAAGGCATTGCAGCAACATGCCTATCCTGTTCCTGTGGTCAGTCACATCCTGGCCTCTCTCAAGGGGGGGCGTGTTTTTGCAAAGCTTGACCTAGCTCAAGCATATCAACAGCTGCCTGTTGATAATGATGCTGCCATAGCTCAGACTATTGTGACCCACAGGGGAGCCTTTAAGGTAAAAAGGCTGCAGTTTGGAGTGAATGTCGCTCCTGGGATTTTCCAAAGCGTAATGGAAAACACACTACGAGGTATACCAGGGGTCTGCCCCTACTTTGACGATGTCTTGATTGCAGGAGACTCCACACACATTCTAGCTGAAAGGCTTAGGGCTGTCCTGTTAAGATTCAGGAAATCAGGCCTTAAGCTCAGAAAAGACAAATGCAAGATTGGGGTGCCTTCTACTGAATTTCTGGGATTCAAAATTGATGCTGCTGGGATTCATCCTGCTGAATCCAAACTAACTGCTATTTTAGAAGCACCCAGGCCAAAGTCTAAGGCCGAACTTCAGGCCTTCTTAGGCCTCCTGAATTTCTACAATTCTTTTCTTCCACATAAAGCTAGTGTAGCTGAGCCTCTTCACAGGCTACTAGACAAACAAGCTGTGTGGCTGTGGTCACAAGCACATGAGGCTTGCTTTAAAGAAGTCAAGGCCTTGCTCACTTCTAACAGTGTTCTTGCACATTTCAACGAGTCTCTTCCTGTGTGCATCGCTTGTGATGCATCCCCCTACGGGGTTGGAGCTGTCCTGAGTCACCTCAGGTCTGATGGAACTCAGGTTCCTATTGCATACTACTCCAGAACATTGTCTTCTGCCGAGCGCAACTACGCTCAGATAGACAGGGAGGCTCTGGCTGTTGTTGCTGGAATTAAAAAATTCCACGATTTTCTATATGGCAGGCATTTCACGGTCTTCACTGACCATAAGCCTCTGCTGGGACTGTTTACCACACGTAAGCAGACTCCCCACATCATTTCCCCTAGAATGCTTAGGTGGTCTATTTTTTTGTCTGCATATGATTTTTCATTACTCCACAAGCCTGGGAAAGAAATGGGCCATGCTGATGGCCTCAGTAGATTGCCTCTGCCAGTAGTAGAAGCTGACCCTGCGCCAGCTGTCAACATTCTATCAATCCAAGCCTTGCCCGAGCTCCCTCTTAGTGCCAGGGATGTTACCGCTGAAACAGGTACAGATCACACACTTTCACGTGTCCGCTCCTGGGTCCTGTCCGGGTGGCCTGAGCACTGCCCTAGTCCTGAGTTTCAGAGTTTCTGGTCCAAAAGGAACGAATTGTCCCTTTCTCAGGGTTGTTTGCTTTGGGGAAACAGAGTTGTCATTCCCACCTCAATGAGGACTAGGGTCTTAGAATCCCTCCACGAGGGTCATCCTGGCATTGTTCGCATGAAGGCTCTTGCACGCAGCCACTTGTGGTGGCCTGCTTTAGATAAAGATATTGAGGCTAAGGTACACGCATGCCACATGTGCCAACGATCTCGCCCAGAGATGCCCCAAGCTCCTGTGCATAAATGGGAGGAAACACAGTCCCCATGGTCTAGGGTGCACATTGACTACGCTGGGCCCTTTCAGGGCCAGTTCTTCTTGGTCCTTGTTGACAGCCATTCAAAATGGCTTGAGGTTGTGCCTGTCTCGTCCACCACCACTGCAAAGACTATTCAGGTACTGAGGGGGATTTTTGCTGCACACGGGCTGCCAGATGTCATTGTGTCTGACAACGGCCCTCAATTCACCTCCTCCGAATTCCAAGCTTTCTTACAGGCAAACCTGATTCGTCATGCCACATCTGCGCCTTTTCACCCATCCACCAACGGTATGGCTGAACGCATGGTGCGCATCGCAAAGGACGCCTTGAAGAGACTCACCTACGGGGACTGGCATCACAGGTTGGCTGACTTTCTCCTTTCTTATCGCACCACACCGTCCACTTCTACAGGGAGAAGTCCAGCTGAACTTCGTTGGGGGCGCTTGACCCGGTTGCATCCGGACAGACTGCCTTCATCTACCTCACATCCTAGGGCACCTAGACAACTACTTGTGGGTGCCCCGGTTTGGGCTCGCAATTACGGGCCTGGTCATACATGGGTCCCCGCTTCTGTGTCCAGGATCACAGGTCCTCTCTCCTACGAGGTTGCCCTGGACAACGGTCGTGTCCTGCGTCGGCACATCGACCAACTCCGCTCTAGGCGGGACTTTTCTGCTGAAACTCCTGGGTCTTTTCCAGGGGGGGAGGGGGACCCTTTGGAGCAAAGGGAAGGGCAAGAGCTACTGCCCATCGCCACTGAGGGAGCCACAAACGGCTCGTCCCAAGATTCTGCAATTGCTCCGAAAAGGAAGTCTTGGAGCTTACCCACACAACAGGCACTCACGCCTACTCCAGCCAGGGAGTTACCCCGGGGGCATACTCACTTTCCACACACAGCACACAGCACTCCAGCAACGGAGGATACCCGGGGGCATCCCAACAAATCATTCCCCGCAAGAGAGCTGGCACACAATGCCCAAGGTTGGCCTGACCTTACCCCAAATCCTACAGGGGGTCAAACATACACAGAGCTAGTCGAGGAACCAAGTCCCGACTACAACATCCCTAGCACAAATCAGGGGACACCTGAGTTTTGGGAGAGTACAGAAACCCACACGAGCCCAAACACAGAATGGGGTTCAGGGAATAGACAGCCTCCTGACAGGTCTTGGACTGACCTAGGGGGTTCTACAGAGACGCCCAGCAGTGGCTATCACTTCAAGGGGCCTGAGGGTCTACAGCTAGGTAGGACAACCAGGTCACAAAGCAACAGAAGCCCTGGCCTGACGAGCCCGGTGGGCAAGCAAGCAGGCCAGGCATCGGGGCACAGTCCTTGGAAGACACCAGGGCACAGTAGAGAGAACAGGCTCACGCCTCCCTCCAGTCAGGGGACTTATGCCAGTAACCCAGAGCTAAGAAGGTCACAGAGAGCAAAGAAATCTCCTAAGTACCTAGAAGATTACATAACATTGTTGGCAAGACAAAAGCCAGTAAACAGTGGGAACACTGGGGAGCAAATTGTCGTGTAAAATAAATGTTGTATGTTGATAGTAGTTTTAGCCCGGGGGAAAGGGGTGTTATGTCCCGAGCCTTGCAAACGGCTCGGGCGTTTGCAGGCAGTCCCGGGCAGGTGCAAAGCTGCCCGGGACCAGACAGGCTGTCGCCAGCGCCGTGCGCATGCGCGGGTGCTGGCGCGGGAAAAGTAACCCATTTACCCGGGAGTTGCCTATATAAGAGGCTGTGAGGCGTTTGGGCTGAGCTGAAGCCATCTTCCTGTAAGCTGAACGCTGAATAAAAGAACTTGAGAACTCCAGCTGCTTCTCGTGTCTGTTTTCCCGCCAAGGACGCAACAGTTTCTAAGTGAGTCATGCCTATTTTATAACCTATTTTGCCATGGTTGTTACATGAATAATTGGAGTTGTAAAGTGAATCATGAGTTTGTTAAACAAATACAGCTTCCCTCATTGACTTTGCCTGTCAGAAGCCAGTTGAGAAGGTTGTGAACAGTGATCAGATGACCCTGGGACACTGCAACCATAGTAAATACATGCCCATTACCAAGAGTTCTTATTTTGATCATATGACTGTGATGGTCATAAGTGTGAGGACCGGTTGTAAGTTTTTTAAGTGTTGTTGTTGTAACTTTGAACAGTCACTGAATGATTGGTTGTAAATTGAGCTCTACCTGCATTGTCAAAACAATCCACTGATTGTTTTTCTACAATAATCTGAGAATTCTTATCTTCCAGAAATCTATCAGAAGCACCTCAGAGAAGAGACAGCATGTGGATATGCTGAACGAGAGAGAAAATACTCACAGCTATATTCATTGTCATTCCCATTTGATCACATACATGACTTCTAACAAGCTTGACATCTATAACAAGCTAAAGATATAGGCAGAGGCGGATATGTGAAGTTCCATGGAGATAGTTTTTTACATATTCTCTAAAAAATCTTCTATCTACCAAAATGAGTGCCTTGCTGATGCAACTCAAATACATAGCAGCTGTTTTTTTCCCCAAATGCACCCAGTGGATGCATTTACTGTGCACCTAGTGGGTAGCACAGAAAAATAAATTTGCTCTGTGGCTTATGTTAAATAATTTGTTTGCTTGCTTGCTTTTTATTAACCATTTTACACTATTTATTCCCAACTCATCTAGGTGGTTTATAAGAAAGTAGCAACAGTCCATAAGTAGTTTATCTATATAGGCACATATCCATATACAGTAGAGCAGAGTTTCTTCGATTTCGGTAACTTTAAGACAGGGAGTGTTCAACTCCCAGAATTCCTAGCTGACTGGAGAATTCTAGGATTGGTTCACATGTCTTAATTAATATATATTCTTTGTTAGCAATCCCAAAAATTAGGAAATACAAAAGATGTCGCAGTAGTGAGTGCCTGCCTGTGGACGGCTCTAGATTGAGCTGATACACGCAAAAGATGTCTTCCTCCCATATTTGGGCTGACAGGGTGCATCAAAAAAAACACTCAAGATGAATCTCCTCCCCTGGTCTCTTCCCTCCCTGATACAGCTGACAAAGTGAGAAAGAGCCTGTGGCTTAAGATCAACAAAGCTGCCTAACATGCAAGCAGGCCAAGTTCGAATCTCAGAAGGATATGTCTGGCTGATGAGAGCTAATCAGCTCGAAGTAGCTATCCCAATCCCCCTTAATTCTTTGTTAGCAATCCAAAAATATATATAAAATCTGCGACAAGCATATTTTTTGCTTTTTGATCCTGAATTAGAGTAAAAAGCATGGTGCTTGGGGAGAAGAGTGGACTAAATGTGAATAGAAGATAGAAAGAAACAGCAGGTACAAATCTGAATCCATGCCCTTGTGCATATCAGTATATCAGCAACATCATCTGCAAATGGCTTAAGTTATCAGAGGATCAGAATAATTGGTATTCGGACAAGCTAGAGATTGGCTGAATGTGCGGATTTGCTTACATAAACAAAATCCTGATGTAGATAACTGTCTTGGTTCTAAATCATATCTGGTTATTATAATTAAAACCCTTTCTCCATTTCTGCCACAAGAAGAACCTTAAACAGTGATGGGTGAATGACATCAACTGTATTTATTTATCTTCCCCAGGAAAGCTGAATCTGATAAGTCACTTTTCACAAAACAATTACAGCACCTTCTATTAATGCAGAACTGCAGCAGACAGCTTATCTATCCCAATTAAAGGACCCCCTGCCTAAGACCTCGTTGTAGCCATTTCCTACATTTTCTTATTTTTTAAAGAAAAGGTCCTTTCTGTCCAGCTAATTGACAAGAGGGAAATAGCTACAAGGACCAAGAAGAAAGAGTCAAGCTGGGAGCTTATTCAGAGTATAGTTCAAGCATATAGAAAGTTAGAAGAATACAGATGTCAGGAATATTGCTTGACCCAAGGAAATGTCTGGTCTAATTTTCAGTGCCTACTCTGGTAGATGAAAGAAATGTTCACTGAACTATCATTTGCAAGTAAAAGTTATCTAATTCAGTAGTAAATGGGAAGTGGATGAATCCAATGTGAGTACTAGGTTGACCCTCTATGACTTGAGTAATGATCTACAATAGAAAGGAAGTAGTAACAACGGAGCTCCCATTTGAGGCCAGGAGAACAGTGAGATGTTGACATCACATTATGAGCACTTTCCCCAAATAGCTAACATAGTGGGCATGGCCAATTGCAAATCATACATTTATGACAAAGCAACCAGTGACATTGCTTCCTGCCACATCTCAAATATCTGTTTCTCTGCAACCTCAATTTTGCTTCATCGTTTTGGGAAGGTAGAGTGTATTGGGTACTCCAAAGAAACCAGTGACCTGGTTTTCCATTTTCTCAGGAAGTTTTTCATACTTAGGTGAGATTCAGGGACATCCTCGAAAGATTAATTATGCCTGCAGCTGATTTATTCCCTCAGAAATAGCTGTCTATTTAGTACCATAATTATTATTTTAAGGAAATATTTTTAAATGTTATGGTGGGGATATAAGCTTTATTAGAAAGACATTCAAAACAGACAGGGCAAATCTGCTATTCAGAGAGATCACAAATTGTTCAGTTCCCGATACAATAGTTTCTTATTTGATTTTATAACTATATTAGATTTCAGTTAGGGGACGCTCATTTTGTATACCTTCCAAATGGATGAATTAATTTGTTTACAATGACACTTCTGCATATTTGTCTTTATAAGTCTGCCACAGTTTCCATAATTCTTTAATAAAATAATAAAAGCATCACAAAATATTTCAGTTGGTTTTCTTTTTTCTCTCTTAGCTGATAGCTATTTTAAATTTGGAAGATACAATGTCACTTGCATATTTTTCCAAAATATAACTTCACACTGAGATTCACAATTCCTCAACTTTGCTAATGTTGAAGGAAATATCATTTCTCAATAAAATAGCAAAAAGAGTTATTGAATTCAGCTCAGGACTAATACAAATTCTAAATATAAGAATAATATCTGGACAATACCTAAGATTCTTACATATTTTGGGTCTTTTATTTACAGGACATTATACCTATGAATATCCTTTATTTTTATATAACTTTAAGACTTTTGGTTATTTTTCCCCCTAATAATCTTGAGTGTATGAAACACATTTCCGATGTCTTTCTGACTACAATTCCCAAAATTATTAGCCAACAAAAGCAGTATATACTTTTAAGTAACGCTTGTCAAAGAAAATATATAAAAAGAATGGATTTGCTCATGTATTTATTTTGAAAATTATGAGTCTTTGGGATAAATGTTTCTTCCATTATACTCAGAGTTCCCAGCCTTGGATTTACAATGTCCAAATTTCTACCTACCAGAAACATATTATTTTTTTAAAAAAGGATCTAAAATTAAATTTTAATTAACCCTCACCCTCCTTCAATCTTATCTATGGACAAAACTTTAAAAATATGACATTGCAAAAGTCTCTTGGAGCAAAAACTGTAAGATCTGATTTAGAGGTTCAGAAGGCCAACCCAAATTCCCAGAGAAAGGAATTTCCCACTTGAGAAAAGCAAATTGAGCCAAAGAACAGTGTAATTGACTTAGAAAAAGAGTCTCTCCTATATTATACAGCTACATGTGGAAACTTGCTGTTCCTGGGAAATTTGCCTTATTTTTACTCCCACACGATATTAACACGTGCAATGAGCCATTGACCTGACTCACAAGCTCCGTTCCCAGCCCACTCTCTTTGCATATGGGACATGGCAGATACGCACCATTGAATTTTAAATTTGGCCATTTAATCAGAAAGTAGAAACCAAAAGACTTTTGCATATTTGAAAATTGTTTTAAGACATAAAATTCAGTGAATCAACCCTGCTTTTCTCACACCAAGTATATACTTTATTCAGGATAGATGAAAGCTGCTTTATTGGTATACTGCTCGTGAAAAAGAAATGAAGAAGTATTAACTGGATATATCAGTGTGCTCAGTTGCTATGAATATATCAAATTGTGCTTTTTCCTGCGTGCAGTTAGAAAATCCTCAGAATCATTCTTTTCTAATGTAGAAATACTTGTAAATTATAGTAAGCATTTACCAAACAAACTAAATGAAGTTTATTTCAAGAAGTACAGTTATTCCCAAGCAAAGAGACAAGCATTTGTGGGAATCGTTTAGATATTGGAGCACTGGTATCATGTGTCCCTTAGTCCTTCTTTTCATTAAACTAGACAGACCCAATTCCAGCAACCGTTCTTTATATGTTTTAGCGTCTGGTCCCCTAATCATCTTTGTTGCTCTTCTCTGTACTCTTTTTAGAGTCTCAACATGTTTTTACATCATAAAACTGGATGCAGCATTCCAAGTGTGGTCTTACCAAGGCGTTATAAAGTGGTACTAATACTTCACATGATCTTGATTCTATCCCTCTGTTAAGGCAACCTAGAACTGTGTTGGCAGCTGCAGCACACTGCTGGTTCATATTTAAGTGATTGTCCACTAGGACTCCAAGGTCCTTCTCACAGTTACTACTATTGAGCCAGGTACCACCTATACTATACCTGTGCATTTGTTTTTTCTTGCCTAAATATAGAACCTTACTTTTTTCACCACTGAATTTCATTTTGTTAGATAGTGCTCAATGTTCAAGTCTGTCAAGATCCTTCTGTATCTTAAGCCTATATTCTGGAGTATTGATTATTCCTGCCAGCTTGCTGTTGTCTGCAAATTTGATGGGTTCCCCATCTATTCCCTCATCCAAATCATTGATGAAGATGTTGAAGAGTACTGGATCTAAAACAGAACCTTGGTGTACCCCACTACACACTTCCCTCCATGTAGATGCAGTTCCATTGAGGACCACACACTGAGTATCGTTGGTCAGCTATCTGGTGGTGATGCTGTCTAACCCACATTTTTCTATCTTATCAAGTAGTAGATTGTGGTCTACTTTATCAAATGCCTTACTGAAGTCCAAGTAAATTATATCCACAGCATTCCTTTGGTCCACTAATTTTGCACTTTGTCAAACAATGCAATAAGATTTGCCTGGCATGATCTGTTATTGTCTTTTAGTTATCTATGACCATGGGAATGGAACAATGGTCATAAGTGTGAAAAGTGGTTATAAGCCATCTTTTCCAATGATGTTGTAATTTCAAATAGTCACTAAATGAATTGTTGTAAGTTAAGGACAACACATATTAACCAGTCAAAATGGATTATATGGTTGAATCTCTTTTATTTAATCCTGTATTTTAATTTTGATGTCTTTATAAAAATAGTCTATAAGGTCCAGTAGCTCTATAAGGTCTACATTCTGAACATGCAAATGTTGGAAAGGATTGGAAAGATCCCAGCACAAACATCTGTGGGGGAAAGGATCCAGTGACTGAAGACATCACAATTTCAAGATGCAAACTCCTTCCCTTACATAAGCACACATTCCTACAAATATGAAAAAGTGGAACTGTCATCACAATGTTTTCCACCATTTTCTTGTCCTGATGGTTAGGAAGGGATGCTAATAAGGTGAAAGTCCAAATTATAACTAAGCTACAAAACTGACCAGATGAATTTGAATATTACTTATATCATTTGAATATTACTTATATCATTCGTCTGTTACTTGAATAAATGAGATATACAGAATCTGTATATCTTCATCAAGAAAGGGAGGACATATACAAAGTTAAAACTGTTGTTCAAGCTTTTCTTCAAGCTGCTTCTGGCCCAAGCCTAGATTCTAGTGAAATCATCTATGGCCATGTTCTGTGAGAATAGAACATTTAGCAGATGGAAAGTACAGCCAAAAATTGAAAAATGGGCTAACAAAAGGTACTCATTTTCAGTTTAAAGCAGGGGTGTCAAACTGCTGACCCGTGGGCCGAACACGTCATCGGGAAACCATGCCCACCTCATTGCCAGCAATGGCAAAAAAATGTGAGTTTGACATGTCTGGTTTAAAGCCATGAAGTACTCCATGTACTCTGTTCTTCAGCTCACATATTATGGCTGCCATCAACAAAAAGTCTTAAAATGGGGTGAAAGAAAAGAAAAAGGGTGGGGAGGGCAATGGTGAACAGTCTTCAATCTATTTTTTGGAATATAAAAATCTATATTACTGAAGAGTTTTCAGCATTAAAAGTGCCTGATACAAATCAAATATCTTCAGCCAAATGTTAGACATGCCATGCACCAGCTAATGAGAACCAGTGTCAATTCTGGAAAATGTTAAGCAGAATGATTTTGTTCTTCACCAATCTACTACTTTCCCCCCAGGAAAGCTGAGCATATGATTCCAATCACACAGTTATGACAGGTTGGATGCATGTAGGAGGTTTTCCCTTCAGCTTCCAAGAGGTCACTTACTAATGGCTTGTAGCCAAGAGCACTGCTCTCTTCAAGACCAATTTAGCTGCCATTAGCTACCATTGAAAACATCCAAGCCATTTCTTGACTGACATTCTACATGGAAAGAGAGGCTTGCCTTCTGACTTAGGGAGAAAAAAAAATCATTCATTTTGTAGCCAGCAGAAACAGCTTTCATTTGAAAGAAAAAAGGGTGGGGGAGAGAGGCTGGATAAAGCTGAGTGCTTGTTAAAGCACATTGTTCCCTTCAATCAGGACAAAAACCGTACTTGATCGTAAAACTGAATGCTGCCGATCACACTCTTAAAAGTGAAAGGACTGAATTTTTATTAATTGAAAATGTAATAGCAGAAATTGTTCAAAAGAGTGCTGCTCCTGGTGATTTCATGGACAAATTCAAATTTCCTGGTAACATTACCAAAACTGGCTTCCTATTTTGGGCGGGGGGATATTATATCAACTTCTTAGATTTATCCTATGGTCCTGAGATCCAGTTCCTTGGTGGTCTCCTGCTGCTACCTGCAAAGTCAGTTTCAGTTGAATTCATTGGTACTAGGTTTTGCTTTCTGTCATACTAAACAACACTGCAATTCACAGCAGCATGTTTTGGAATTGTTGCGGGAGTCTCACACAAAACTTGGGTGCATATGGAAGGGATACATCCACTGTCAGATCCTCTGTACACCCAGTAGAGATTGGTATATTCTGGTTGGGTCCTTGATCCTTCCTGCAGATTTTAAAAGCAGTAAACAATAGGGAGAATCATAAGGAGTTTGATAGCATTCCTGATACTTGGCGTCATAAATTAAAATGGTTTTCTTCCTACATTATCTAAATGGTTTTCAATTTTGGCAACTTAAAAGATAAGTGAACTTCAACTCCAAGAATTTCCCAACCAGCATGGGGAATACTCGGAGCTAAAGTCCACATATCTTAAAGTTGCTGAAGTTGAAAACACTAATCTAAATGATAGAACTAGATGGGTTGATCTGATCTGTGGTGCCATTTGTACTATCTTTTTTTTTTTTAAGTGCTAAGGATGTAAGTAGTCCTTGACTTACAACTGGTCTCTTAACAACTGTTTGAAGTTACAAAGGACCTCTCTAGGACTACTTATGACCTAGATTTGACATTCTGATGACCAGACACATTCCTATGGTCATATGATTATATTTTGGGTACTCAGCAGCCAGGCTGTCTTTCACAGCTGTTTGCAGTGACAAATGGTCACCTGGTTTATGTTTTTTTTTTTTTTTTTGCCAGAAACTGGCATTTACTTTCAATTACCAAAGAAAAAATGCCCACTGTGGACAAAGGACTTGCTTAATGATCATAGCATTCACTTTATAACCAATGGATTTGCTTAACAATCACCTCCCAAAAAGGTAATAAAACTGGTCATGTGATGACCCATTTAATGACGATCATGACTGGTCATTAATTCCTGGTTCAGTTTAAGTCAAGAACCACTTGTAAAGGGTCTTAATTTTTTTCCTTCATTCCATTTTCTGTTTGAAATAGATTTGCACAAGTAGCATCAATACCTATTTACTTTATAGTACTACTTTGCAACCTTTTTCCTTCATTACACAAAACCTTGTATCAGAAAGTTCCTGTTGTGATTGGGTAATGGATTTGTATGTCATCACTCCAAGAAAAAAATCACTGTTACCCAATTTAGGTAATTCACTCAGGTTTGAGAAGCATTGCTGTATAGAGTAAAACTAAAAAACAAGGTAACCCTAATGTTTACAAGGCTGCTGAGTAAAGTTCTAGTAGTTTAAGACAAAGAACTGAAAGAAAAGAAAGTGATAGACTCTTGAAATTGCCCTAAATGAGTTGCAAGAATGCAAGTTATGTATCTTTCCCACTAAGGTGAGATGTACTACATTTCCACTTAAATTACAGTTACTCCTTCTAAAATTTTATCTAGACCTATTCCTTGGTGCATGCAAATGTGATGTAAATGTATGCCTTTTTTCCCACCATCCTGGCTGCTGATAGATTTCTTTTTCTTTTGAAACCTAAGCAAAATATGCAAAATTATGAAATCTTGTAGAGACAGCTGTATGTTTTGCCCTGTGGGGACCAACAGCAACTCTGGGATGAGGTGCTCAACTCCATAATATTAGACAGATTTCATGGTGTAGGAACTTAGTTGAACTGATTTCTAAAACACCAAGGTGATCCATGTAGAAAGAAAGTAGGACTTTGCTGCATTGTCTTTATCACTTTAGTCCCCTGGCCTCCCTCTACAGATATTGCTGAGAGCTACATCTATAGAACGAGTACAAGGTAGTCTTTGACTTACAACAGTTCATTTAGTGACTGCTCAATGTTACAACGGCACTGAAAAAAGTGACCTAGGACCATTTTTCACATTTAGAAACATTGCAGCATCCCTATGGTCATGTGATCAACATTCAGATGTTTGGCAATTGACTCGTATTTATGATGTCCTGCGATCATATGTTTATCTTTTGTGACTTTCTGACAAGCAAAGTCAATGGGGAAACTAGGTTCACTTTCCTGTTACTAATTTTAACAACTTCAGTGATTCATGTAACAACTATGACAATAAAGGTTGTAAAATGGGGCAAAATTCACTTAACAACTGTTTTACTTAGCAACAGAAATGTTGGGTTCAGTTATGGTCAGAAGTTGACAGCTACCTGTACAGGATTATACTTGGACTAAGGAGATTTAGATCCAAATTCCTGCTTGACCATAGAACTGGCTAGGCAGATTTGGACCAGTCACTCTTTCTGCAAAGAGGTTATGTTGTTAGTGTTGTTTAAAACACCATGGATTGCTTATACACAGTCAGAGAAAAGAGACAGTGAACATACAATCCATAATTAGAAAAATAATGTATGTGAGAAAATCAAGACAGATTGTGCAGATTTTTATTCTGGTACTTATCAGATTTTTGGAAGAACATAGATCACCTGCCCAAGCTTCTCTTTTAAACTTGACTCAAATTGTGGATCTCAGAACTTTTGTAAGCAGCCAAATGGTTCCTGTAAACTGCTTTATAAGCCAAGCCAATTTACAAGTCTATGTCTTGAAAGCAGCATTCTTTGATCTATTTAATTTGGGGAAAAGCCTGATTACAATAGGTACACTTATCTAAATAATGGACCACTCAGATGTAAGAGTAGCATAAAAGGAAGAATTTCATCCACTAAGCACAAATACATACACACACATATGTGGGTCTAAAAATGAGCAACTCTGAATAGCAATGAAAAATCTGTTCTGGTTTTGCATCTTGTACACATTCTTTTTTTTTTTTTTTTTTTAATTTTTATTCATTAATACAATTAAAACAACAATGGACAAACATGACATTCCAGAGTGAATTTTTCTATCAGTTCCTATCATAGTACAAAAATTTTATAATTTTATAATTTTTTGTTCTTAACCTCTATATAAACCTCATCTTTTATACAATACAATTATATATACAATTATATGTTGTACATATTCTTAACAAACAAAATCAGTGAGAGCTTGGTGTGCAGTTACTCAGGCTAATGGCTAAACAAACAGACTTCTGATCAGTAACCATAACCTTGTGTTTTTTTTTTCCAGGAGTCTGTCTAATTTTTGTGTGTGCTCGGTCAAGAAACCTAAGAAAACAGTGCCTGTAAGCCAGATAGAGGTGAAAGATTACATACCACAACAGTTAATGTATGAGGTTAAGAAACTGCCAGTTTGACTAGGAGATAAGGAGTTAGACGCTGGTATTTATAGTTGCATAGACATTTGTATTGCCTTTTGAAGGAAATATAATGACATAAACCTGAGTACTATTTATGGCCTTTTCAGCCTAATGGCTGTTTTTAGGATAAATATATGCCAATAAAACATTCCTAAGGAAATGAGAGGATCAGCATCTCTCTAGGACAAGGTCTGCCTCTTGGCAGACAAATATTTTTGGGGCCTATTCACAATATACATGCCACAGTGGGGTAAACTGATGCTTGTCTCTTACACCACAAAATTGTTGGTTAGGTTTAAGCAGATGCTAAGCAGAAGCATTCAGAAAATCTTTTGGTGAAGATTCAGAGATTCTGTGCTCCAGCCAGCTCCATTCCTTCAACCAGCCAATGTTGATGAGAGAAATCTACAGAGCAGAATAGCAATAGCAAAACAACCATTAATCATAGTGACTGAGAAAGCTTCATGTTTTTACTAGAAGCACAGCTGAGTTTGTTGATCTTTTTCTTTTAGTGGTATGTCATAAAACTTTTAGTGTGGACCTGGACTTTTCCTTGTCCTTAGTAAACCTTCAGCAATGATTATTTGTTACTGGTTTTATAGAATGTCTTACTTTAGTTTATCTTGGAAGCTAACTAAGGTTGACCTTGGATGATACTTGGATAGGAGACTAAAAGGGAATTCCAAAACTATTGTTCCATTTGGAAATATTCCACAAGACTGCCAACTACAGAGATGTAAACACCAGGAATCAAGCTTAACTTGAAGAAATCTTTACTTTTCTAGAATTATACTGCCAGTTTCAACTTTTTCAATAGCTGTGACTAGGGATAGAAGAATCATTCAGTTTTACTTTGCTCCATGATAGAACTCTTTCTATTTACTTTGAAGTATCCATGTTGACACCATTATATGTATGTATGTATGTATGTATGTATGTATGTATGTATGTATGTACGTATGTATATCTATATATATATTTGTTTTCTGAGGTTTTCGTGGGTGTTTGTATGTAGGTCTTTGGTTATTCGGGTTTTCTCCTGCGTCAAATTGGAAGTGTCTTGGCGACGTTTCACCGAAGTCTCATTCGTCATCTTCAGGCTGGTGTTTTCGGCTTCATGCTTCTAGGAGTTTTCGTGATCTTCAGGCTGGTGTTTTTGGCTTCGTGTTTCACACATTGCTCCTAGAAGCACGAAGCCGAAAACACCAGCCTGAAGATGACGAATGAGACTTCATCGAAACGTCGCCAAGACACTTCCAGTTTGACGCAGGAGAAAACCCGAATAACCAAAGACCTACATATGTGTGTGTGTGTGTGTGTGTGTGTGTGTGTGTGTGTGTGTGTGTATGTATATATATATATATATATATATATATATATATATATATATATATATATATATGCAGGTCTTGGTATATTTGGGTCTTTTCCCGTGTAAGATTGAGAGTATCTTGGCGATGTTTCGACGAGGTCCCACTTGTCATCTTCAGGCTGGGGTCTTCGGCTTCATGCTTGTGCGAGCAAAGTGTGATCGGAGCTGCCGTCTCTCTATAAATATTGGTGGGTGGGTGTGGAGTGCTGGCTTAGTTGCTGTAGGTGGGTTGGTTGGCTGTGTTGGAGTTATTGTTTGTGGATTGTTTGGCTGTTTTGTAACATCCTGAGTAGTTGAGGTGCTGGCTGTGTGCCCATTAGTCTTTTGTGTTGTAACGACCTGGGTAATGGGTTGTGTGATGACATCCTGAGATCTAGTGTAGTGATATCCTGAGTTCTGTGTTGCACCATCCTGGGTGGTTGGCTGTGTTGTAACATCCTGAGCTTTAGCGTTGTAACCTCCTGAGTTCTGTGATGTGATGTCCAGGGCTGAAGGCTGTGAAGTAACATACCGGGCTTTGGTTTGGCTCCAAGTTTGCGGTCTAGCTCTGTGTTCATGGCGTGTGTCCGTTTGCTTTGTGTGGGGGTCGGAGGGAGGTGCAGCAGCTGGTGATGTCGTCATGGTTTGGCTTCTGGATGGTGGTTGCATTTCATCTGAGGGATGGGTTTGGGCTTGGGTCTGGTGAGGGTGAATGGTGGTGGCGTACTGTGTTGTTCTGGGTCCGGTGTCAGTTTTCATGGCTAGGACTCATTTGTTGATTAGGGCTAGTTTCCAGATGTCTGGTAGGTGGGAGGTATCATCACGTTTATTCATGTTGTGAGGGTGTTTTTCTATTTCGATGGCTTCCATAATTATTCTCTTGTTGTGGTGTTCAGTTTTGGAGATTAGTTTGGTTCCTTCAAAATCAATTTCATGTCCTTAGCTTTAAGGTGCTGGAAGAGGGAGGAAGTTTTTTTCTTCTTTTCTGACTGCGTTCTTGTGTTCTGCGATGCGTGCATTTATTCTCCTATTAGTTTGTCCAATGTATGTGGCTGGGCAGATTTTGCATGGTATTTCATAGACTCCTTGGTTTTCTAGCTGGATCCTGTCTTTGGGGTTTCTTAAGATGTTGGCTATTTTTGGGTCGGTGCCGAAGGCTGTCTTGATATTGTGTTTGTGGAGAATTTTGCTGATTTTATCTGTGGTACCTTTGATATAGGGGAGGAGGGCGATGTTGTCGTAGTGTTCTATGTCTCGGTTCTTGGGGGGTGTTTCCCTTTGGATTAAGTTAGTAATTGTATTTCTTTGGAATCCATTGGAGATTAATATGTTTGTGAGAGTGTGTAATTCAGTTTCCAGGTGGTCTTTGTCGGCTAGGCGTTTGGTTCTGGAGATGAGGGCCTTGGCTACGGAGTTGATCTGTGCAGGGTGGTGGTGGGATTGTGCATTTAAGTAGCGGTTGGTGTGTGTTTTTTCCCAATAGATGGTGTGTCCTAGGGAGCCATTGGGTTTTTTGTAGATTAGGACGTCCAGAAAGGGGAGTTGGTTGTTAGCTTCTATTTCCATTGTGAATTGTATTTTGGGGTGCAGGCTGTTGAGATGTGTGAGGAACTTGTCCAGTTGTTCTTTCCCGTGTGGCCAAATTATAAAAGTGTCATCTACATATCTGAGCCAGAGTTTGGGTTTGTGTTCAGATTTGTCTAAGGCATTGGTTTTGAAGTGTTCCATGTATAGGTTTGCGATGACTGGTGAGAGGGATGATCCCATAGGTGCTCCTTCTTTCTGTTTGTATCTTTGTCCATTGTGGATGAAGTATGCATTGGTTAGGCAGTGATTGGTCAGATCTAGGATGTGCTTAGGGGGGGTTGTATTTGTTTTGGATAGCTGTCAAGGCTTCTTTGATAGGCACTTGGGTGAAGATGTGTGTGTGTGTGTGTGTGTGTGTGTGTGTGTGTGTGGAAACTCTCTCTCTCTCCCTCTCCCTCTCTCTCTCTCTGTATAATAAAAATACAAAATTATCCCGCTGCTGCATTAACCAAAGGATACAGAGGGATTTCTAAGAATGGAGACAAACATGTTGTATAGACATGAACAGTTCAAAAGGAACCTGCCACAAAAAGCTACAACCCTGATTTTATACTCCAAATGGTTGAAAGCTTCTAAAATTTTAAGAGCTAAGTGCTCAAATATCTCTGGATGGATGAATCTGTCAATTCTACTTTCCCCATGTTTTAAACTTTTAAAAATCTTAACTTTGTTCTCTTCTGTTTATGAATAATTCTGCCACATCTGCAAGTTCTTATCAAAAGAAGAAACCAAACAAAATGCTCAGTCACCTCCATATAATAATACAGTATTGCTTAGGTAATATTTTTACTTGAATGACTAAACTAGAGGTGTCAGATTTTAAAAGATCTATCCCATCTGGTAGGCATTCTTTAAGATTTAACATTTTTTGGGAAATTTTTGGACGCAGGAAGAAAAGTATACAAATAATGCCAAATATACCACAGCAGTAAATTGGATCGTGTTTCTTGTAAAGATCAGTTTATTCCTTCCAAGTAAAATATTGAATGCGGGTATCTATAAAATGGACAACAGGTTGGACTATATCCATTTGAGGTGATGTTTTAGTTCTCGTTACCCTATCAACCACTCATGAATAAGTGCGAAACATTGAATGTAGGATCAAAATTCAGTACAAGCAAATATTTCTTTTCTCCTTCATGTAATCCATTTGCAACAAATGAGGTTTATCTATTTTATCATTTTTTTTTCTTTACTAGAGAAATCAAATCAGGAGAATTCTCTCTGTCCCAGACTCTTCCTCCACACACACACACACACCAAGAGTTTTTTGTCCATTTCTGTTGAATCCATTGCTTTGTCTAAATTTGAAAATTATCTGGCAGAAGTTTTCCAATATTTCAGACTGAAGTCTTTGCCATTTCTTCCTACAATTATAGAAGATTGAATTTCAGATCATTTGGTCCTGATCAGTGGAAAGTTCTGCTAATTATGTTTCACAGAGAAATAGCAGAGTCTAAGATAAAGCTGGGGAAAAAGATGAAATATTCAAGAAAGTTTTTTAAGATATGTTTCTGAAATGAAGAAACAACAATACATAGGATATTATTTTTTCCATCATTACAAAGAAAGAAGGAATATGATTTAGACACAATTCCTGTGAAAAGCTGAAGACTATTGCTATGTATATTGTTAAGGAACAGGATAATATTAGTGGGTTTGAAGGGCTGTAGCACTAGATGTAACAAAACTACAGATTGTCTGGGAGCTCAGAAAATATTCATTGCTGCTGAGTGCCACTCACAAACAAGCCAATATATGAAGTGACACAAGCAGTGAAGATTAAAACTGCAAATATTTAGGAGTGAAGGCTGAGAAAAGCTGCTTGCATCTCTTTTTCCACAGAATGCATTTCAACAGTCAGTCCATTTACATTTTAGGCCACCATTTGTCAAGTTTCAAGTCAACTAGGCCTTGTGTGTACTGCATGTTGAACAGAAAATGGGGGAAAGAAAGAATTGGACCTCATGGATATAGCCTGGGGAGGGATTTTTCTATATGATTAGAAATTTCAACAGAATGTCAAAAAATCTTGAATTCGTTTATATGCCTTCATAAGCCCCATAGTGATCTTCATATGAGCCAGCAGAGACCAACAATTGTCACCACATGAAATGCTTATTTTTTATTATTTTATTTTACTTTATTTTATTTCATTGTTATTATTTATTGAATATAAGCATTAATAATATATGTATATAACACACACATACACACACACATTAGAAACATAAATTAATGCCTACTACTAAAATTGAATTAGCCCCAAGCTAAATGACAGAGGCAGGTTTTTAGGCTCTTAGGAGGATAGGGGCCAACCTCACATGGGAGGGGGTTGTTGTTGCAAGTTGTTTCAAAGGACAGATGCAATGGTAGAGAAGACCCTTCTCCTGCACCCTTCTTTTTCTATACCAGTGATGGTGAAGCTAGGGCATGGGTGCCAGAGGCGGCACTTGGAGCCCTCTCTGTGGGCACACGTGCTGTTGCTCCAGCCTTGCCTCCCCCACGACACTCTCCTCTCCAACAGCCCCCCTGAAGGAGAGTCGCCCCTGAGCAAGGCCCACGTGGAGCAGTGCAGCCAAGGATATGGCAGCCAGGCAGCGTAGACAAAACTCTGCCCTTACACCCCATTGCGCACAGTTGATGCTGCAGGGCACGAGCAGAGGGCATGACCACCATAGTGCTGCTGAGCTGCCTGGGCGATCTGCGGCGGTTCCTGGAGGCAGTGAGTGACCCTGTGGGCAGGCGGGGCAGGGGATGGGGGTGGGGTGGGGCAGGGCAGGGGATGGAGCAGCGGTGGGGCACTCAGTCTCTAAAAGGTTCGCCATCATTGTACTATACTGTACATATTGAGGTTAAGAACAGAAGAGGTCTAGAATCAGAGTGCATGCAAGTACAAAGAGTAACTATGTGAAAAGTTTTGCTATGGTATGCTATAAATCAAACCTATCTCAGAACTTGTATGATGTCAGTGTCTTATGTACAACTTGCCATTTTAGAGCCCAGCCAATCAAAACTTAGTTTCAGAACCACAATAATAAATGTCTCTTTCCAAATTGTGGAGGTTGCTTAATTTCCAAGTTTTGGAACTGCCCATTGTGGCTAAAATATTTAGATTGCTGTACATCAGGATCATGCTTGTTTGTTTTCAAAGTGAAGAACAAATATAACATTAAATACTCTTGACTGCTTCATTGAGCAGCCTCTCCTGCCTTGTGCTGTAAATACTGTTGGCTCCTATTGTGACTGCTTCTTGATTGAGCTAATGATGCATACAGAATCATAATTCAGCAATGGGAATTAAATTATCAGTTTTGGTTCTTGCCACTTATGCTTAAAATAAAACAAAAATCTGTAAACACGTATGTATGCTTCTACTGAAATGTACTTCACATTGTAGTTGTCAAAGTAGCATGGGGATAAATAAACGGGGCAATAATCAAGCAGGGCTTTACAACCAAATGGGGAGATGTACCGTGATACAAATGTTAAATGTAAGCAAATGTAGCTCTCAAGAGAGTAAGCCTTCAGTGAACTGTGGAGCTCATTTCTTTAAGTACATTGCATCCATGGAGGTTGGCTTTTCATTATTTTCAGAATACCCTACAATCTTCATTGAAAGTAAAGAAATCAGAAAGTTATGCTTATAACCAGAAATCAGATAATGTCAAAATTGGGAATTGTTTAAAGGCAATGAACTATAACTCATGAACACAGAGTGAAGAAGGAATTTCCAAAATCCATCAAAAGCTGCCAGAATGCTTTGCATTTATGAATATCTCAAATCTCAGTGAAGGATGTTAGGAGGCTGAGGAATTAAAATCAATGAACTTGCTCCAGGCAACTGAGATTGATTCTTATATTTTGAATAAAATATACAGCATTAATAATTATGGGTATTTATGTTTTGGTTTCTTAAGATTACAAAAATTTATAAAAACTTAATACGTCTACCTATACATAATCCCAATATATACTTTAATTTTTATTATAGAAAAATACTCCCGTGTAGCTGTTATTTCTTTTATCTTGTTATTCCTTGTCATGATTTGTTTTATTACCTCTGATTAATCTTCATTTAAATAAATATTCTTTTTTAATGAAACCTATTTGGAATTTATCCAGTAAATCTCAGAGTTTTAGAACTAATTTAGATTGAATAAGAAGGTGATGGTTTGTGATACAAATACCTACATTTTGATTAGCTTACAGTTGGTTCTACATGATTTCAGGATGTTGCATACAAGTGAGACTCTGCATATGAGTCACAAACCTAACTCACAACTACTGGGTTAACAGGGCATTAATGAAAGAAATTAGATTAAATTCCTGTTGATGTTTATGTTATATTATAAATTAATTCATCTATTGAACTATTCGTGCATCTAATTTTGCATTTATAAAGAGTGTCCAACACTAATAAGCTTTGTACATCACAAATTGTTCATTGTACAGCCATCTAAGCCAGGCAAGTTACAATATTCATAGAGGGCTGATGGCCCAGAAAACCAAACAAACATTAAACAAAGAATTTTGGTTTTTGTCATTTGGGAAACAAAAAGTTATATGCTTCTATATATGATAGCCCTTATAAAAAGGGGTCTTCTTTATTCCTGCAGAGGGGTAAATGGAGAATTAATAGTATATTACAATGGCAAGTGAAGGAGGCAAGTATTGAAGACAGTGCAGAAGGGGAAATATTCCAGGAGTTTGAGGTTATAATAACAATCTTGTGACATCTTCCTTGGACAGCAAAGATGACCAGCAAGCAAGTACTGGAGCATATAACACTGAACATCTCACTGGAGGCAAAATCACAAAACTGCATCTCATTTATTTTGGCCATGTCATGTGGGGGAATTCACTGAATAAAGTAATTATGTTTGGAACAGTTACAGGTAAAAGGAAACCAGGCCACCAAAGAATACAGTGGTTGGATACCATCAAGCTGACATCAACCAGAGCACAGAACCACTCAAAGAAGTAATGCAGGATCGGAAGATGTAGAGAGACCTAACCCAGTTGGACACAACTGAATGGATAACATCATCTTCATTGACATCTCTTTAAGGATCATGACCAGCAGTTTTGGCCTTGTTTGTGGACTTTGTGGGAAACATTAAGAATGGGGTAGGATGAAGAAGGCTTCACCCAGAGTTGTGGATTTTATCTCCGCTTAAAATCCATTGGCAATAAGATGTTGCTGGTCTTGCTGGATCAATGATCTGACTCATAGAAAGCATCTTCATATATTTATAATAGATGTGAGTTAGGTCTTGGGTTTCAGGACTGAAGAACTGACATCTGATTCCAGAAACAGAGGCTAGGAGTCAAAAGAGTTTATTTATGTATACATGATATCTGAAATGGCTAAGAATATAAATCAGCTAGCCAAAAATATGTAGAAAAAACTCTAGAGGCAAAGTGCATGAAATTTAGAATCAGAATAGAATTGGAAGGGACCTTGGAGGTCTTCTAGTCCAATCCTATGCTCAAGTAGGAGACCCTAAATCATTTCAGACCGATGGCTGTCCAGTCTTTTCTTAAAAACCTACTGATGAAGCTCCTACAACTTCTGAAGGCAAGTAGTTCCATTGGTTAATTGTCCTCATTATTAGGAAGTTTCTCCTTAATTCTAGGTTGCTTCTTTACTTGAGTAGCTTTCATCCATTGTTTCTTGTCTTGCCTTCCGGTACTTTGGAAAATAAGTTGATCCCCTCTTCTTTGTGGCAGCCTCTCAAATATTGAAATACTGCTATCATGTCACCCTAATCCTTCTTTTCTCTAAATTGGCCATACCCAATTCCTGCAACTATTTTTCATATGTTTTTGTCTCCAGACCCTTAATCATATTAGCTGCTTTTCTTTGTACTTTTTCCAAAATCTCAACATCTTTTTTTAATGTGGTGACCAAAACTGGATGCAATATTCCAGGTGCATTCTTACTAAGGATTTATAAAGTGATACTAATACTTTATGTGATTCTGAGACTTTGCTTCTGTTTATATAACCAAGAATTATATTAGCTTTTTTGGCTGCTGCTGCACACTGCTGGCTCATGTGATCATCTACTGGGACTCCAAGATCCCTCTCACAGTTATAGATTTTTGAACTAGGTTTCATCTAATCCAACTTGTAACTTTGGTTTTCTTACCTTGTTTTTTTCCACATTAAATTTCATGTCATTGGATAGGGCCCATTGTTTAAGTCTGTCAAGTGTTTTTGGATCCTAACTTGTCTTCTGGAGTTGGCTATTCCTGCCAGCTTAGTGTCATCTACAAATCTGATGAGTTCCCCTTCTATTCCCTCAACTAAGCCATTTATGAAAAGTACTGGGCTTAAGATGGAACTTTGTGGTACCCCACTGCTTACTTCCTTCTATGTAAATGTAGTACCATACTCCTTGAGTATGGTTTGTCATCTAGTTACAAATCTATCTGGTGCTGATGTTGTTTATCCCACATTTTTCAAGTTTATCAAGAAGTAGGTTGTGGTCTACTTTGTCAAATGTCTTGCTAAAGTCTAAGCATACTATGTCCACAGCATTTCACTGGTCTACTAATTTAGTCACTCTGTCAAAAATGAAATAAGATTGGTTTGGCATGATCTATTTTTAACAAACCTGTGATGGTTAATAGTTATAATTTTATTTTTTTCTAGATGTTCACAGATCTGTTTTTTTTATTATTTTTTCCTATATCTTCCCAGGTATTGAAGTTAGCTGGTCTGACTGGTCTGTAGTTTGCTGTGTCTGTTCTTTTTTTTCCTTTTTTGAAGATGGAAATCACATAATCTCTTTTCCGCATACATTATTTTTTTGTTCCTTAGAATTACAAAAATTTAATGTGTCCACTTATATATAATCCCAGCCTATGCTTCAATTGTTATCCATTGAAGATTTCTCTTTTCAAGCTTTCAATAAAGATTTTCTCTCTTCCCTAGAGTTCCCTTGCCTCCTTGTCTGGATTGTGACCCTGATACTTAAATTTTAATTTGCATTATTAACTCAAAAATAATGTATTTTAATACAATGCAGGTGTAATTTTAATTCAGTTCAAACAAAACCGTGAAACATGTTTTTTTTTAATTTTATGAATTATGTAACCTTTTACAAATGCCATTAATAAATCAATCAATAAACCTGGGTGTGAAGCATTATGGGGCAAAATGGGAATTCCTCCAATATACTATGGAAACCACCAGTACAATGGCTTGTCCTGAGAGGAAAAAATAACTTTGCAATTAATGGTACAATAATGTTATTAAATCCATATGTGGCTTAACCTTTAAACCTTCTGAAATAAAACAAGCTAATGGACAAGGATATCATAAGTTTTGGTGATTTTCAGAAAGAATAACTTTTGCATACTTGGATAAGATACTGTATATCTTTTGTTCTACAGATGGTGACAAGTCCAACATGTCACATGGAATATCTTGTTCACAAAATGAAGTCCAATTCTTATAATGCCACAATCAAAGCATATGCTGGGAATACTTTCTAAAACTGTAAATCAAAGAGGTTGGTTGGTTGCTTTTAAACCGCAGCTAATCTCATTCACAAAGCTTATTGCATGTGTTGACCTACATTTCAAAACCTGCATTGCTGTATTACCTTGGACTGAATCAAAACAAAAATTAAACACACAAAGAAAGCACACACACAACCACAAACAAACACAAATCAAAGACACCCAGGACATTCTCGGTAATTTTACAACCTTCACATGAGATACAGTTCATTAACTTTGGTGCATTATGATAACAAACTATTTTTAAAAATATATCAATAAAACAGTGTATGCATTAGGTTTGTGATATATTAACAATATCAACATTACTAAAAAAGATATAAAGTAAAAGCCTGGAAACTTAGAACAAAACCACAAATCTACAATAAGGAAAGTATTTTTATTTTGGCATGGACTAATTAACCATCAGATATGTCTGATACTATATATATAAGCTAATTATGTAGTTAATATTGTTAATGTTACACAAACTCTAGGGTGGGAGAAATGAGAAGAATACATGGATCTTAAATAAAGCTCATTTTTAAAGAAAGAATAAAGAGGCAAAGGAAAAGAACAGCTGCAGAAAAAATACAATCTTTCCATATAGCCAAGGACATACAGATGTAACAAACAAATGCTTAATTAGGAAAGAGCATTTTTAAAAGGGGGAGAGGGGATAGCCTTTACAGTAAGTAAGCACAACAGCCAAAGATGAAAAATTGTAATCCTTTCCCAAAATAACTTGGAATGAACGAAAAGAGATGAGACTCTTTTTTATCTTCCATGTGATAATGATAAGATCTTTGAGCACTATTTGATAATGTGAAAATAAAGATGGCTGGTATTTTGCCTTGTACAATAGTTCTAAAGTAACATCTTTCTCTGTTGTTGAAGTTTCATAGTATACAGAATCCAGATTAAAAATGCTGTTCTCTTTCTAATTCCAATGGCCAATTGGAAAATATAAATCCTAGTTCTGGTTATAGTACATTTATTAGCAGATCTACCAAAAGATCATTTAGAAAATTTTCAGAAGTTATGAGTATCCTTGGTTTTTGTTTGTTTTTTGTTGGGACATCCAATAGAGGCAGAGAATCTATAGTTTCATGACATCATAACAAAAAGTTGTCAAGATCAGAAAATGAGGATATGACCCCAAACTGGAGATTCTGCCAAAATTATCTATGGAAATTCAAAGGGAAAAAATAATGTAGCCCATGGAAAACAGCCATTGTTTTGGGAGAGGGACAACATTCTCTCTAAACCAGGTAAGCAGACAAAGAAATCATCATGTCTTCTGAGTTGCAAGTGGTTGGTCTAGGTAAAAGAATGAATGAGAATAGAGCTGAAAGGGATTTGGAGATCTTCTAGTCCAAACCTCTGCTCAAGCAGGAGGTCCTACATCTAGATGGCTGTCTAGTCTTTTTTAAAAAAGTTTCTCCTTAATTCCAGGATGCTTCTTTCCTTGATTAGTTTCCATCCATTGTTTCTTGTCTTGCTTTCTGGTGCTTTGGAAAATAAGTTGACTCCTCCCCTTCTTTGTGGCAACTCCTCAAATACTGGAATACCCCTATCATGTCACTACTCTGTTGCTCCTAAGTATGAAGACGCCAGCATTTTCTCTCTGTTTTCTTTCCTCTTTCTTTATTTTTTTCCCCAACTGCTCCATTGCTTCTTTGGCCTGGCCAGAAAATGTCTGGGGTTACCTCTTTGCCTCGCCATCCGTCTTTCTATGTTGCTTTGCATTTTCTTTCACACTGCCTCTCAATTTTTCTTTAGTGTGGAGCCTGACAAAGGTCCATGATTTCTGCCTAACTTCTAGGTCCATGATTTCTGCCTAGCTCCTCCCCCCCACCCCGCTATTTTAATCTGTCTTTCTTCTTTGCTGAAACAATTTCATTAGTGCATCTCTTGGATAGTGACCAGGAGAGTGGATCTTATGCATAGGCACAGCATAGCTACACATACACCTAGATTGGAGCAAACATTAGTTGGTTACCATAATTGCAATTTTCAATATGTGTTGTAAATACTTTTGAAAATGGGATGTGAGAATGGGATCTCTGTCCCTCCCTCTCTCTCTCTCTCTCTTCTCTCTCCCTCCCTCTCCCTCCCTCCCTCCCTCTCTCCCTCTTTGTCTCTCACTCTCTTTCACACACACACACACACACACACACACAGAGAGAGAGAGAGAGAGAGAGAGAGAGAGAGAGAGAGAGAGAGAGAGAGAGAAACACAAATTTAAGAAAATAAAATCCAAAAACAACTTCTTAATATGGAAAATGCAGTTTATGGTAAAAAGTTAGGCCACATGATGTGAAAGCCCCTTGTGCATGTAGAATTCAGTTTTCTAAGCCTTTTGAGTAAAAAACAGGTTTTGTAAAATTGTCAGGAGAGGAAGATACCAGAAGTTCCTTTACCAAGCAACGAATCATTCAAGTCAATGGACGTTTCTCATTAACTGGAACAAATTAACAAATAGCAAATTAGTAAAATGCAAATGAGCAAAAAAGTTGCATGGTGAATTATTCAAATTATCCATCCTTATCTGTATTCCAAGTACAAGACTGCTGTTTCAAATCCTTGTATAGGATCCATATTAGATGTGATTCACAGATTGTGAAAGCCGTATCGGTTCAACCTGGTGCACCACCAGATGATATTTGTCATTTCCAATCCTGCTGCTCTTATCAAGGCAGATTCATAAATGAAACTTCACAAGACATAAATACATTTGAAACAGATATAAGAAGTAGCTGCTGAAGTCCAGGGAATTATGAACTTTTGGCAAGGTCTGTTGTGCTTCAGCTCAGCTTCAGCTCAGCTATGTGCCAAGGAATAGACCAAGTGTTGTGATCAGTGCTTTTTTTTTTTTTTTATAAAAAAAGAAAAAAAAGAAAAAGGTGCTGGCACTCACACATGTCATACAACCTGCCTTGCCTACCCTACAAGTTTCCATCCAAAAAAGGTGCCAGAACTCTGTTCTGGGGGTTCTATGAGAAAAAAAGCAGTGGTTGTGATAATGATCAGAAGCTGCAGATATAACCCCATTTGGTAAAGAAAGCCCATAAGTTTCTGCATCTCTGCAGTTACTCAGGCAATGACAAAACATAACAGCTACTCCTTGATGAGGAGAGAAGTTTTACATTTCTGTTGCCCACAAAGAAGGGAAGTGTGTTCTAGGCCAGGGCTTTTCAACCTTTTCACCCATTGTACCACTTTTAGGATATGGCAATATCCGAGTACCACCAGTCTCCTAGCAAGGTGTCAAAAACTTGACGAAAAAAAAGAGAAAAAGTGATAAACTACAGGTAGTCCTTGACTTACAACAGTTCGCTTAATGACTGTTCAAAGTTACAATGGAACTGAAAAAAGTGCCCCCCAAGCCACAGCTGATCAAGACACCTGCTTGCCCACCCGGCGGCACTCTTCCTACTGTCCAAGGTTTTCATTGTTGTGAGCATTTCTGTTGAGGATTGGCAGTGGGGGTGGGGAGTGTTTGGTTTTTATTCCCCCCATCTGCTAGGTGGTTACAGCAGGTTTTAGGTCACTTCACATGACCCTGGGACACTGTGACCATCATAAATATGAATCAGTTGCCAAGCATCTGAATGTAAATCACAAGACCCTGGAGATGTTGCAACATTCCAGCTGATTGGTGCTTCTTCTGGGCTCAGCAGAAGTGCCAGGATCAGCACCAAGCTCCAGCTGGAGCCTGGCGCTGATCCTGGCGTTTCCGCTGAGCCCTGACAGCCCTACAGCTCCAGCCATCTCTCACTCAGGCTTGTGCGGTGCTGCCAGCGGTTCAGCTCATTCCCCTCCTCCACTACCACTTTTCTAGGATGGTCACATACCACCTGCCATGTGCCAATGTACCACAGGTGGTACCCATACCACTGGTTGAAAAGCCCTGTTCTAGGCCAAGTGATTGCTAGCCAGCAAATTCAACGGCACCATTTAATAACTATTGGAATACTAAAGATAAGCTCCTGTAAAAGTTTGCTTAGCCTTTTTAATCACTGTAGTTCAGAAGAAGGAAATTCAGGACTTCACACCAAGGATGCAAATAGGAGACACCAGCACATGAGCAAAGAAAACATTTAAAGATGCCATTAAAGCAATTTAGGTTCAATGTATTATCCAACTGTAACATTCAAAGAAAACTGGCTTAGTTCTTTTTGGCACTGGCAAAATGAATCTAGTCTTCTTTCTGAAAGAATTTGAGTCATGATATGTGAATCAGTGTAAAACTGCTTCCTCTGCAAATTATTTTTTTAAATGCTAGTAAATCTGTGTTTAGGTCACATTTCATAGCATAAACATTTTATATTTTAAAGGCAGCTTTCCCAGATGTACACTTTAAGTTCACACAATTCCCAAATATATAGAGCTTAGTATACATTTTTTAAACTGACAGGTGCTAGCAGACTGTATGTACTAAAGTTGTCTTAGTCCCTACAGAGTTTCTGTTGGTAAGTAATGAATGGGGCTACAATAACGAAGCTACCTTTAATCAAATGATATAGACATTATAGTTAGTCCTCGAGTTATGAGCATAATTAAGCTTTGCAATTACAGTCATAAGTCATGATAATTGTAAGGCAAGTCATCACATGGGCAAACCCAATTTTACGGCCTTTCATGAAAATAAACACAGTTTCTAAAAAACAAAAGCCAGTGTAAATCTCAGTCACATAATTGCAGGATACCGTAAACAGCCATATAAATACAGCCCAAAATGTGATCACATGACCATGGGGCCCAAAATGTGACTGTGGGACCTGCACAGTATAGCTTCGGAACTGGGTCATAAGTAGCTTTTGGGGGAGGGTGTTTATCGTAATTTCAAAAGGTCACTAAGTAACTGTCATAAATTGAGGACTACTTGTAACCTGACCCTGGAATCTGGGAGCAGGGACAGGGATTTCACAAAATATTAACAGGATATATTGCAAATCCAGTCTGACTAGCCTGCGTTATGAATCCATCTGGTGAATTCAGAATCCCCAGATTATTCAGAATTTTTTGTTCAGAAATTATTTCTGAACAAAGATCCCATTCTTTTCTAATATTTCAGTGGAGTCAAATAATAACTTTTATGTGGACTCCAAAGAAGAGTTGAATTCTTTGTTCCAATCAATAACCAAAGTTAAAATAAAATCCTAGGGATGAGTTTAAAAATATGCAAAGTCAAAGCTATTTAGTTAAAATATCTGTTGATTTCATAACTTGGTTTATATCCATTATCAGTGACTAACTTCCTGAACTATTATCAGTACTTAAATATAGTATCTAAATATTCTTATTTTTAGAAGAAAATATATAATTTTTATTTATTTAGATTCAATAAGATGAGGTGGGGGGGTACATAAATTTTGATAAATTAAATAAATTAAAATCACTGGTATTACTTATTTGCATTGTGTGAAAAAATACCATTTCTCTCAATATTCTTTGCTACCAGTGTGCCATGTGCCATTCTTTTCTCATATAACATTTAATGTAACAAAATATATTCCAAATTATTCCTATTGCCAACAAGTGTCTGCACAACAGTGATTTTTTTATTGTCATTTGTATTAATCTCTGTTTTTCTTGCAGCTAAAAGGGATTAGTTGCAGATGCTCCAGTATTTATTTTTCTCTCCCTATCTTCAAAGAGTTGGCTTTAGGTTTATTATTTGTTCTCCAGACTGGGAGGTATATAGATAATTCTATGAACGTGACCAGCAAAATACATTCTGCTATCGGCTGCCTTTTGCAAAACACTGTCATTAATAAAACTTTCCATCCTGCTGCTGTCAGATAATCCTTGACCAGTTGAGAAACTTGGCATCCCATTTGAAAGATCACATTTACAAGGAGACTGTTTTTACCCTTTGACTGGATGCTCAGTTTTCAAACAGAAGATTTTATGATGCCGAAAGATGTGGAGATGCTGAAAATAAGGAACTGTGGTTGATATTTTAGATGTAGATTCAAAAACTGGAACTCAGAAAGCAGTTTGGTAAATAGCACTCAGATACAGTACAAAAACTTTCAGACTGCCCTCCTTTATATTTGAGTTAAGGTCCACCCAGTTTAATAATCACAACATCTGGAGATTATGGCAGCAAGTCCAAGAAATCCCTTTATGGATCCTGCTAAATGCAAAATACCACCAACATCATCCTTTCCAGGCAGTGGTGGAAGCGGATATAGACTGCACTTACAAAACATTCAAGTCATCTCTTCCATCCACAGATTTTCCTTCAGACCTTGCTGAAGTGGAGGTGCAACTATGTGATATACAATATCATATACGCACTCTAGGATAGAGGTGAGGAACGATGGCCCTTTTATGACTTGTGGACTTCAACTCCCAGAATCCCGGAGGCAACATGGCTGGCTCAGGAATTCTGGGAGTTAAAATCCACAAGTCATAAAAGGCCATTGTTCCCCACCCCTGCTCTAGGATATGGGTGATATTTCTTCCACATACTCCATGCTGCTGGTCCCAGATTTGCACATAGTGAACTCACCGTAGAGATACCTTTGGCAATGAACAGCAGGATAAAGCAAGATTCAGCCATAAAGTGAAGTATAATATCTTCTCAGGACTGATGCTTCACTTGTTGCTTCAAATCTTATTTTCCACTATAAGAAGTTTATATGAGGCACCTTGTAGTCAAGTAATATAGATGTCATTAGGCTGCAATAATCTGAAGTAACTGTGAAGGAGCCATCACTCCCCATGTCTATGGAGATTCTCAATCATCCAGGTCAAAGTTGCCCCAAAGGTGCTTTTCAAAAGGCAACTGGACTTTTTTTCCCCTTGAAAAGTTTTAGCTTCTCATCCAAGAAATACTGAAGAGGCTTCATGGATGAGAAATGAAACATTTTCAAGGATAAAAACCCCAAGAAAGTCTAGTAGCATTTTGAAAGGCATTTTTGTCACTCCTGACAAAATGGGATGTACTTCACAGGTCCAATAGAAATAAATAGAAATGGAGAGGCACCAATGACTCTAGAAAACATATACTGAATTGTAATGATTCCATTGATCCATTGAGCCCAATGTAGTTCATTATGTACAGCAGATTTTCTGGAGGTCTTTACATGCAATGCTATTTTAAGAAGAGAGGCTAGAAAATGGGATCTTCAATACTCAATACATGGGCCATGAACGCTCAGCTGTCAAGGGCAGGAAATCAGGAGTCAATGGAATTGAAGGTAGGCTGGACTTAGATCTCTTGGAGTGCAGTGAGACTTGAGACTGATGATGCATTTGACCCCTCCCACCGCTCAGCCTGATCATCTTCTCTTGCTTGTAGAAACAATGATACTCTCTGTCTAGCAGTGGAATTCTCACCTTCACCATAACTTTCCAAGGTGGCTTTGGGCAAGCTATTAGCTAACCTGAAATACTGGGATAATAATTTTGACCAAGTTTAACAAAAAGTTTGCTGAAAGGCAAACAATACACATATGTCTATAATGAAGCCCCAGTGGAAAGCAGCTTTGGAGGAAATTGGGGCAGACAGAAAAAAAAGGTTAACTCTTTGCCACTCATTTATTTTCCTTTCCAAATCCCTTCCCTACCTGATTTCATATATGTGCAAGTATGCCTGGAACAACCCAGATTGAAAAATAGCTGTATGAGGATTCCAAGTTTAAAACTATATTCTTTCCCACAGTCCCAGTTCTCCATTCAGAAAGTCACTTCCCTAAGGCTGTTTTTTCATTTTAATCAACTGTATTCTGAACACATTCCTGTTGCTCTCTGAGCCTGAGAGAATAGATGAGGGATTTTGTGCCCTCTGAGATACAGTTTCATTTATATAGCAGCCTCATTGTATGAACAGCACTTTTCAGGGCAATGGGTATCAATCAGTCAGTGAATTTCCACACTGAGGAAAAGTTGTTGGGAAAAGAATGTTAAATTGCAATTAAGACATATTAAGAAATATTTGGATTTAACAAGACACCTATGCCTAGTATGGTCTAGTAGTTCTAATCCTTTTATCAGTTTTGATAAAGGTCTGAACAAACTTGTTATCAATGTGGATTATTTTTTAGTCAAAGATGCATCAGATTTGGCTGATGCAACCATTACATTAGGTTCCTTATCTTTCTCTCACCTGCCAAAAAAAGCATCACTGTGGAATTTTCTTGCTATAAACCCTAATAATCCATTCTATCTTCTCCTTCCATATTAGAAAAATTGTGGCTCCCCCTCCCATCCATGACTGGCAGCAGCAGAAAACTGGGGAAGGATATGTGAACATTTTGGTCATACCCATCCATTCTGAGCAGAATCAGTAACGAGGCAATCAAACTGTAGTATGAACTGCTCCCACAACAAGGCAATTGTGAATCTGAACATGTGTTGGTTTATATTCCCCAAATTAACAAGTATGGAATGTGTCAGGGGTTAGGAGAGGAGATCTTAAAAAGTTTTTAAACCTTAGCAGTTAGAAAATAAGAAGAATTGGAGGGGCAGCTAAAAAGTCTGCCTGTTCATTATAGAAAACTACATATTATTATATCTAGAGTTGGTAGTAATTGAATTTGCCAACACACACTCACTGGAAAGGACTATCTACAAATCAAGAAATGAATCTTCCTTCCTTTCTTCCTTCCTTCCTTCCTTCCTTCCTTCCTTCCTTCCTTCCTTCCTTCCTTCCTTCCTTCCTTCCTTCCTTTGCAAGAGAGAAGGAAAGATTCTGTGCAACTTACACTCAGTTGTATTGACATAGGACATGGGTTATGAGATCAATATTGTATTTTCCTTATTGTATTTGTTACACAGATTCTTTTTAGGAGCTTCTGAGTATTATTGTTGTTCCAGGTTTATCTGCATGGTTATATCAATTTTGCAATTTTCGAAAAAGATACCTTTCTTTTTTTTAAAATATGTTGTTTTTAAAATGAATGCCTGCCACAGAGGACAGGGAGACAATAGTTAAACTTCCATGAGAGTACTTATGTTTAGGAATCAAGCTATAATTAGCATTGATGTCCAGATTCTAACTTAATCAATTGCACAACTGAATCTGATCAGGTAATCAGATCTACAGCCTGACTAGAAAATTGACTTAGAGTGAGAAACTAGAAGATGCATTGGGAGATGAAGTGGAATCTCTAATACATAATTCACTATCTATTCCACAGGAAAACTATGTTATTTCCTATTAGGAATTAGCCATTTTATAATGGTGGCTTGTAAAACATCTGGAAAAATGTCCCAATGACATTGATGAGTCATTTCTGACTGGCCATACCCATCTTTTATTTTAAATACTCTTCTAGCAGTCATTTTGATAAAACACCTATACCAGTGGTTCTCAATCTGTGGGTCGGGACCCCATTTGGGGTCGAACGACCATTTCACGGGGGTCGCCAAACAAGGCTGTCTGCCATTTTTTCCCCTTTTCTTTGGCCATGCCCCTGGCACCAGGTGATGTATAGGTGGTTGGGGGTCACCACAACATGGGGAACTGTATTATGGGGTCACGGCATTAGAAAGGTTGAGAACCACTGACCTATACCATCTTCTCTATATTTATTTACTCATCCAGGAACCTTCCTTCCTTCCTTCCTTCCTTCCTTCCTTCCTTCCTTCCTTCCTTCCTTCCTTCCTTCCTTCCTTTCTTTCTTTCTTTCTTTCTTTCTTTCTTTTCTTTCAGAAAATGAATCTTTTTGTTTTTCAAATGTTATTCCTATTATTAGATAATATATATTACACACAAAAGCAAAACTGAAATGAACAATACCAAGCACAGAAAGGGCCATATCATTAGAAGATATTTTCTGAAAAATAAGTTTTTTAAACCTGCCTGTGCATATTATTCATCACGGTTTCTTTAAATGGAGCTCCAATTAGGATATCACTGAATTGGATATCAGTGAATACTGTCATTTTTGTTCAGAAAAACTTTGTAAAGAAAAAAATTGTGTTAATTCAAGAAGCAAAAACTGATCTGGATGACAGTATGTTACTGCTGCTTATTACAATTATTATTTAGATTCATATTCTTAAGATTTCATTAGATACTTACAGGTATTCTGTTATCTCATGGTTGTCACAATAAAATGTTGAGATGAAACTATTAGGAATTTAACCTTTGATCTCTATTTCCCCTTCTATATTTCTGCTTTAAATTTGTCTTGGTATTAAATATAATAAACAAAAAGCAAAAATATTATCTGGAAGAAATATGGTTTGGAATGTTTCTAAAGTTTAGGGCACTGAAGAGGCAGTTGGAAATAATATACATTATTTTCAGATTTCAAATACATTTCATTTATTTATTTAATTCTCCTGCTCTAATTCACCACAAACAAAAAGCAGAGATTTAAGAAAAAGTAAGAATCCTGTTGCCCAAGGACGTCTATGGAGGAGAATTTAAAAAGTCAGGATGGTTGCTGAAATGCTGCAGTTAAAGTCCTGTCCATTTTAGGGACACAAGGTTTAAAAAAAAAAAAAAAGAACACTTTGATTGCACAGTTGCTGCTGTCATTTTGATTTTTTTTATCCCCTGTAGATGTCCTTGCATATATGTTATTCCAGGATTTTTCTCTTTCTGTAAACAGGCACAACCCAATGGCAAACACACCAGTATCCTCGTAACAGTGTTAGAATCCATTGAGTTTAATTCATAATCCCGAAGTCAAGAACAATGTCCATTTAGAAACTCCAATGGGCTTTTGATTACACTGTTGAGGCCACTGTTTATTAAAGCACAATCTTGGATGGTAAATTCCTTTTTGGATACCTCTCTCTACATTCAGGGTGTCAAGTTCAGATTATTATCATGTGTCCAAGATACATGGTAATCCTTTTTTTGCTTGTCGAAAAACTCTTGATTCCACAGAGAGTCCATTCTGCTGTATCACACTCCATTTCTTGAAGTAATAAATGATAGCTTTTAACAAGGAAGAAAATTGGAGTTGTTAAAAGGTTGATGGAATAGCAGCTACAGAATATCTCCTTTTCCTTTGAAGGACGCTTGGCTTGTAGCTTTGAAAGTTATTCAGAAAGTTCTAGAAAAATGGTCTACAGGAAAGACCTAAGAATAGCATTTAGCAATAGCAGTAGCTTTTAGGCTTATATACCACCCCACAGTGTTTTATGACATTCTCTGGATGCATTTACAATATAAAAGAATTATTTGCATATTGCCACCAACAATCTGTGTCCTCGTTTTACAGATCTCAGAAGGATGAGTCTACCTTAAGCCCTGTCAGGATTGATCCAGGTTGTGGGCAGAGTTTGCCTGCAATACTGCAGTCTTACCACTGCACCATAAGGGTTCCAATCCTAATAAGGACGCAAGATTTTATGATTTGAGACAGAAATGGAAAGAACATAATGAAACACAAAGGAACTAAGACAAAATTTATCCCTTAAATCACAGTGATGAAAAGTCCTGGTAAATCATAGAATACAAATAGTCCATCTGTGATTCTCTAAGGGCTTTGCTCTACCACTTACCTTAGACTTAACTAAGAGTTAAGTAGTATGAGAATTTAAATCTGAAATAATTGAAGGGCATCAGATTGCCTGTCCCAGCTATTGATCATAAACATGTTAGTCACTTCATCTCATCTCCTTCCCTACTGTGGCTTTCTTATATAAGGAAAACTGACATTAAAAAGTCATTTTTGAAGACCAAAATTCTCCCTTTCTTGTATCCTTTGAAATGCTAAATTGCTTTAAAAAATATTGGGAAGGTTTGCTTCCTTTTGAGGAAATTCTGTCTCAGAAAACTACTTGCAGAGGCAAGTAGTTTTCAAAAGGGTCAAAATGACCATTGAAGTCCTTTTCCTTTTATGTGCTTTCTATGCACAAGATATGTAAACAAAGAATCATGGTTTCATTGTGCCACTATGGCCATTATCTTGACTCTTTTGACCTGCTCCAGCCTTATCTCCATCTAATACATGTCTCTGAGCTCCAGGGCCCCAATACAATCTCCTGTGCATTGAAACTGAGCTGAACTCTTTCTTATTTTTTTATTCTTTGTTATTTCTCCTTCTCAAAATTATAGTCAGGGCATCAAAATAGTACAATAATACTGAAATAATTTAGACAATCAGTAAAAAATGTTTCTCCCAAATGTATTCAACCTTGCTGAAGGTTGAATCTTCCAAATCAAGCGTTACCCACATTGGAGTAGATAAATTTCTCCTTGACTTTTCTTTCTGTGAAATATATGTTCCAGACTTCTTTAGATTTCCTGTTAATAAAACTGATCCACTGTGCCTCTGCTGACAATCTTCTCTCCAAACACATTCAGGATTGTTAACATTCATTCCATCTGGACTCCATGCCTGGTTTATTCCCTAGTTTGACTTCAGCTCTGCTTTAAGTCTGCCTTCCTCTGGCCCATTCTCTTTCTTTGTTTCTTTTTTGTACCTCATTACTGCTTTACTTTTGTTAAGTTTTGCTGTAAAAAAGATATATTTCTCCTCTTTTGTCCCCTGTTGCTGACTATTTTGAGTAACAGTTCAGTTAAAGGGCTTCTGAGTTTAACCTGCCTGGGGCAGGTTCTCATGTCAATTAGGAAGATGTCCTCAAATCACCATTCAGCAAATCCTGCACTAAGGAGCTGGACTAGATGGCCTCTGAAATCTCTTCCTATCGATTTATGGTAAGAACGATAGCAGAGATAGTTTCCTCAGGGCATTAGAAAAAATCTAGTTCATTGTGAACCAGGATAAGAAAAAGAATACAGCACACTGGGAGTTGCTTGAAGCAGAGATGAAGTTTATTATTATACTCAATTCTAACCATTGCACCATAGGAGGAGTTTGATTCTCACTGCTTAAGGTTGACTCAGATTTCCATCCTTCCAAGATTGGTAAAATGAGGACCCAGATTATGGGGGGCAATAGGGTGGCATTGTAAACCACTTAGAGAAGACTGTAAAATATTATGAAGCAGTATATAACTCTAAGTGGTATTGTTATTGCTATTGTTTCAATATTATGCCCTCCCCTGCAAGACCTGTTGAGTCCGTGGCGGGAAAATAGACACGAGAAGCAGCTGGAGTTCTCAGTTCCTTTTATTCAGCGTTCAGCTTACAGGAAGATGGCTTCAGCCTCACCCAAACGCCTCGCAGCCTCTTATATAGGCAACTCCCGGGTAAATGGGTTTCTTTTCCCGCGCCAGCACCCATGCATGCGCACGGCGCTGGCGACAGCCTGTCTGGTCCCGGGCAGCTTTGCACCTGCCCGGGACTGCCTGCAAACGCCCGAGCCGTTTGCAAGGCTCGGGACATAACACCCCTTTCCCCCGGGCTAAAACTACTACCAACATACAACATTTATTTTATACGACAATTTGCTCCCCAGTGCTCCCACTGTTTACTGGCTTTTGCCTTGCCAGCAATGTTATGTAATCTTCTAGGTACTTAGGAGATTTCTTTGCTCTCTGTGACCTTCTTAGCTCTGGGTTACTGGCATAAGTTCCCTGACTGGAGGGAGGCGTGAGCCTGTTCTCTCTATTGTGCCCTGGTGTCTTCCAAAGGACTGTGCCCCGATGCCTGGCCTGCTTGCTTGCCCACCGGGCTCGTCAGGCCAGGGCTTCTGTTGCTTTGTGACCTGGTTGTCCTACCTAGCTGTAGACCCTCAGGCCCCTTGAAGTGATAGCCACTGCTGGGCGTCTCTGTAGAACCTCCTAGGTCAGTCCAAGACCTGTCAGGAGGCTGTCCATTCCCTGAACCCCATTCTGTGCTCGGGCTCGTGTGGGTTTCTGTACTTTCCCAAAACTCAGGTGTTCCCTGATTTGTGCTAGGGGTGTTGTAGTCGGGACTTGGCTCCTCGACTAGCTCTGTGTATGTTTGACCCCCTGTAGGATTTGGGGTAAGGTCAGGCCAACCTTGGGAATTGTGTGCCAGCTCTCTTGCAGGGAATGATTTGTTGGGATGCCCCCGGGTATCCTCCGTTGCTGGAGTGCTGTGTGATGTGTGTGGAAAGTGAGTATGCCCCCGGGGTGACTCCCTGGCTGGAGTAGGCGTGAGTGCCTGTTGTGTGGGTAAGCTCCATGACTTTCTTTTCGGAGCAATTGCGGAACCCTGGGATGGGCCGTTTGTGGCTCCCTCAGTGGAGATGGGCAGTAGCTCTTGCCCTTCCCTTTGCTCCAAAGGGTCCCCCTCCCCCCCTGGAAAAGACCCAGGAGTCTCAGCAGAAAAGTCTCGCCTAGAGCGAAGTTGGTCGATGTGCCGACGCAGGACACGACCGTTGTCCAGGGCAACCTCGTAGGAGAGAGGACCTGTGATCCTGGACACAGAAGCGGGGACCCATGTATGACCAGGCCCGTAATTGCGAGCCCAAACCGGGGCACCCACAAGTAGTTGTCTAGGTGCCCTAGGATGTGAGGTAGATGAAGGCAGTCTGTCCGGATGCAACCGGTCAAGTCTAGTAGTAAGTTGGCGCCCCCAACGAAGTTCAGCTGGACTTCTCCCTGTAGAAGTGGACGGTGTGGTGCGATAAGAAAGGAGAAAGTCAGCCAACCTGTGATGCCAGTCCCCGTAGGTGAGTCTCTTCAAGGCGTCCTTTGCGATGCGCACCATGCGTTCAGCCATACCGTTGGTGGACGGGTGAAAAGGCGCAGACGTGGCATGACGAATCAGGTTTGCCTGTAAGAAAGCTTGGAATTCGGAGGAGGTGAATTGAGGGCCGTTGTCGGACACAATGACATCTGGCAGCCCGTGTGCAGCAAAAATCCCCCTCAGTACCTGAATAGTCTTTGCAGTGGTGGTGGATGAGACAGGCACAACCTCAAGCCATTTTGAATGGCTGTCAACAAGGACCAAGAAGAACTGGCCCTGAAAGGGCCCAGCGTAGTCAATGTGCACCCTAGACCATGGGGACTGTGTTTCCTCCCATCTATGCACAGGAGCTTGGGGCATCTCTGGGCGAGATCGTTGGCACAGGTGGCATGCGTGTACCTTAGCCTCAATATCTTTATCTAAACAGGCCACCACAAGTGGCTGCGTGCAAGAGCCTTCATACGAACAATGCCAGGATGACCCTCGTGGAGGGATTCTAAGACCCTAGTCCTCATTGAGGTGGGAATGACAACTCTGTTTCCCCAAAGCAGACAACCCTGAGAAAGGGACAGTTCGTTCCTTTTGGACCAGAAACTCTGAAACTCAGGACTAGGGCAGTGCTCAGGCCAACCAGACAAAACCCAGGAACGGACACGTGAAAGTGTGTGATCTGTACCTGTTTCAGCGGTAACATCCCTGGCACTAAGAGGGAGCTCGGGCAAGGCTTGGATTGATAGAATGTTGACAGCTGGCGCAGGGTCAGCTTCTACTACTGGCAGAGGCAACTACTGAGGCCATCAGCATGGCCCATTTCTTTCCAGGCTTGTGGAGTAATGAAAAATCATATGCAGACAAAAAAATAGACCACCTAAGCATTCTAGGGGAAATGATGTGGGGAGTCTGCTTACGTGTGGTAAACAGTCCCAGCAGAGGCTTATGGTCAGTGAAGATCGTGAAATGCCTGCCACATAGAAAAATCGTGGAATTTTTTAATTCCAGCAACAACAGCCAGAGCCTCCCTGTCTATCTGAGCGTAGTTGCGCTCGGCAGAAGACAGTGTTCTGGAGTAGTATGCAATAGGAACCTGAGTTCCATCAGACCTGAGGTGACTCAGGACAGCTCCAACCCCGTAGGGGGACGCATCACAAGCGATGCACACAGGAAGAGACTCGTTGAAATGTGCAAGAACACTGTTAGAAGTGAGCAAGGCCTTGACTTCTTTAAAGCAAGCCTCATGTGCTTGTGACCACAGCCACACAGCTTGTTTGTCTAGTAGCCTGTGAAGAGGCTCAGCTACACTAGCTTTATGTGGAAGAAAAGAATTGTAGAAATTCAGGAGGCCTAAGAAGGCCTGAAGTTCGGCCTTAGACTTTGGCCTGGGTAGGCCAAAGTCTAAGGTAGCAGTTAGTTTGGATTCAGCAGGATGAATCCCAGCAGCATCAATTTTGAATCCCAGAAATTCAGTAGAAGGCACCCCAATCTTGCATTTGTCTTTTCTGAGCTTGAGGCCTGATTTCCTGAATCTTAACAGGACAGCCCTAAGCCTTTCAGCTAGAATGTGTGTGGAGTCTCCTGCAATCAAGACATCGTCAAAGTAGGGGCAGACCCCTGGTATACCTCGTAGTGTGTTTTCCATTACGCTTTGGAAAATCCCAGGAGCGACATTTACTCAAAACTGTAGCCTTTTTACTTTAAAGGCTCCCCTGTGGGTCACAATGGTCTGAGCTATGGCAGCATCATCATCAACAGGCAGCTGTTGATATGCTTGAGCTAGGTCAAGCTTTGCAAAAACACTCCCCCCCTTGAGAGAGGCCAGGATGTGACTGACCACAGGAACAGGATAGGCATGTTGCTGCAATGCCTTATTGAGTGTGCATTTGTAATCAGCACAAATGCGAATGTCCCCATTTGCCTTTAGAGGCGTGACAATGGGGGTCTCCCACGGGCTGGAATCAACAGGTTCTAGTATTCCCTGTTGGATTAGTTTGTCTAATTCAGTGTCAATCTTACTTTTTAAAGCAAAAGGGACCCTTCTTGCTTTAATCCTAATGGGAGTGACAGTGGGGTCTAGCTTTAAGGACACAGGTGGTCCTTTGAACGTGCCCAGCTGGGGGCTGAAAACATCTGCAAATTCTTTGCAGACTTCCTGTAGGTCGAGTGTTTGTAAGCTGTTGAGTCCTGTGACGTGTATCCCCAGGGCCTCAAACCAATCGAGTCCTATGAGACTCGTTCGTTCACCCCCTACTACTAATAAGTCTATTGGACCTTCAAAACTCTTGTATTGCACGTTAAGGGTGGCCTCCCCCTTAACACACACTCTTGAGTTCTGAAAATCTGTTAATACAATATCAGAAGGCCTTAACTTGGCCTTAGTCCCACTACTGGAACAAATCTTCCTAAATGTATGCAATGAAATGATGGAAAGGGCAGACCCTGTGTCTAGTTCCATAGATAATGGAACCCCTTGTAGCTTCACGTTGAGTGACAGCTTTTTCTTCATGGGCTTGTGTGTGCCTGTCCTACAGATGCTTCTTCGCGAAGCGCAAAAACCTACCCTATTCTGGCTGGGGAGTCTGGTACCCTTCAGGCGTTCTTCTTGGGGTTGTGCCTTTCGTCGGCCCAGACACACCGCTGCAATGTGCCCTAGTTTGCCGCATGCCCGGCAGGTAGCGGAGCGGAACTTGCAGTCGGTTCTCCTGTGGCGACCTCCACAGCCGATGCACTTGAGCGGAGCCGAAGAGCTTCCCTTCTGGTTTCCTTCCTTCGTGGGGTGTAGACGGTCGACTTCCTCGTCCGGATCCTCCTCGGAGTTTCATTGGACGTCTTCCTGGTGCACGGACGCACCCTCTGCATTGCTTCTGATTGGCCGCATGTTCTTGACGGCGCCGCTTGCTGCTTCTTCTGCGGTGACTTCCCTTAAGGCGTCTTGGAAGGATAATTCTTCCTTAGCGAAAAGTCTCTGTTGTAGCTCTCGATGCCTTAACCCGCACACGAATCGGTCCCTCAGTCGTTCCTCGAGGTCCTTGAATTCGCAGGGCTTGGCGGCCTTCCGTAACGCGGCGATGTATTCCTTGGCTGACTCACCGGACCGTTGATCCCTCTGTTCGAAGGTGTGGCGCCATGAGATAACGGATACCTTGGGGTGGAAGTGCTCCTTCAGCAGCTTCTTCAGGTCTGCGTAGCTTACAGACTCTACTGGGACAGGTGCTGCAAGTTTTTCTGCGATTTCGAAGGCGTCTTGGCCGCAAACGCAAAGCAGGGTGGCCGCCTTCAAGCTATCTTCCCTCACTTGGTTTGCCTTGAAGTAGTTCTCCATTCTGGATACGTAGGACCCCCACCGCTCTGGATGTGAGACGTCGAATTCCGAAAGCCTTCCGATTTTCGCCATCTTCGGATCTTCAGGAGACGGGTCTATCAGCCAGCCTACCCCCGAATGCGCACCGGATTGGCGGGCAGCTGCCGAGTTGACGCCGTTCCTCTTCCGCCGCTCAGGACTCCTTGGGTAAGCTTACACTTTTTCCTTTCCAGGTAGTGCAAGGCATCCCACCCTCGTCGCCAGTGTTGAGTCCGTGGCGGGAAAATAGACACGTGAAGCAGCTGGAGTTCTCAGTTCCTTTTATTCAGCGTTCAGCTTACAGGAAGATGGCTTCAGCCTCGCCCAAACGCCTCGCAGCCTCTTATATAGGCAACTCCCGGGTAAATGGGTTACTTTCCCCGCGCCAGCACCCGCGCATGCGCACGGCGCTGGCGACAGCCTGTCTGGTCCCGGGCAGCTTTGCACCTGCCCAGGACTGCCTGCAAACGCCCGAGCCGTTTGCAAGGCTCGGGACATAACAAGACCCTTATACAGGAAAATCTTGCCTTTGTTCTCTGAAGGTGGGAGCAAAAGAAACTACCCTTTAGAAATCCTAAGAAAGTATAATTGACTGGTTATCCAAAAGGGGACACTCTAAGGTCATGGTGGAGAATCTATGGCACATGTGCCACAGGTGGCACAGAGAGCCCTCTCTGTGGGCATGCACACTATCGCCCCAGTTCTAGGACTTCAGTCCCATCCATGAGCAACCTGCATCAAAATCTCCCCAGGCAAGCTGGGTTTTATAAAATCTTTTCGCTTTAGGCCTCCACCGTCTTGAGCCAAAAAAAAAAAAAAATTCAATCAATCAATTTCAACTTCTCGTGGGAAAAAATAGATTTCACAAGTTGGAATTGATTGATTGAACTTTATTTTTAGTCCCACACAGCTGCGGAGGAAAGAAGGTCCTGGGTGGGGGTGGGGGGAACGGCAGGAGCAGGGCACTCTGTGCGAGGGGTGGAGTGGGGCCTGAGCATGGGGTGGAGAAGCAACTTGGTGGCGCTGGCATGGTGGTCAACCAGTTGTTTCCCTCTGCCTGCCAGACACCAGCTGAAGCCATGCAGGGTAAGGTTGCCACACCTGTCCACGCCCAGATGCCCTCACCTCTCCCAAGTATTTTTTTACTAACCTGATTTTCAGTTGCATTCCGTTTCTACGTTCACTTCTCAGCCTTCACCATGTGTTTGTGGGACTATCGGTAAAAAAAAGTTCCATCGGACTTTCTAACTTCTCATGAGATCTCGGGGGGGGGGGTGGTTTGCAGAAACTGCTGCAACTCATTTGCCTCACCCCGTCCCACCCCTCCCAGCCTCACCCATCATTCCTGGCCTTTCCCTGCTTTGCTGGGCATCTTCTCGTCCGACTCTAATTTGCTGCAGCATGCCTTTCCTCGCTTGGGCCTTGGCGTTCTGTAAGCCTAATGCCCCAGGGCACGCCTGGCCTGTGCGATGAAAGGCGTGGAGATGGGAGTGTGCAGTGTCAAAAGCTGAGCATTGGCCAGCTCCCATTAGCCCTCTCCACCATATTGTAGGGCTGGAGAGGGGAATGCAGCAATCATGCAGAGCCACAGCCTGGAATTACTGGCAGCCAGTAATGTGTGGCAGCTGGAGAGAAAGGGTGAGGAGGAGGAGAAGAAAGCAGGAAGAATTTCTCTCTCTGTGTGTGTGTGTGTGTGAGAGAGAGAGAGAGAGAGAGAGAGAGAGAGAGAGAGAGAGAGAGAGAGAGAGAGAGAGAGAGAGAGAGAGAGCAGGAAAGTGAAGTGAAAGTGTGGGGAAAGAAAAGCATTGCAGAGTAAGCAAACTTACAAAAAGGGATCTCTCTCTCTCTCTCTCTCTCTCTCTCTCTCTCTCACACACACACACACACACACACACACACACACACACACACACACGTGCTACGTGGTGGAGGTGGTGTGCAGGCAGGTGAGACAGCAAACTCACAGGTTGGCTTTGTGGTCTATTATTGCCATCTCCCCTCCCTAAAATCATAGAACTCTTTGGATTGAATGGGAAGTTAAGAGGAATTGGCGTGAGTTGAAATTAAAAGGCCGAGTCCATTCTCCCCCCCCCCCCAATTATTTTGTTGGAGACATGGAAAGTGTGTTTCTTGCTTCTACTTCCTCTCATCTGCTCTTTAATAATTTAATCCAGTCATGGACCACAGTTCCCAAAATCCTGTGGCTGTGCTGGCTAGAAATGCAATGCCTTATTTTCTCTGCAGTATGCACCTAAGAGGCAGTAGGTCTGTGGGATTTAGATGTATTTAAACATTTGTTTCTTCTGCTTAATTTATTAAATCAACATCTAATTTGAAATTAAATGTTTCTGAGAAATCTAGGATGGTTTACAAAAAATAACTCTCAAAGACAGCTATGGTAAAGCATCACTAGTACTGCTTAAAACAATATTAAAAGTGTGTATTTTAAGAAAGAAAAATATTAGTAGTAATTTACTTAGTGCTGTTTGACCATAAAATGTGGTGTTGTTCTATATATGCCTTGCTGAACAGTGTTTGGAGTTGCCTCTAAATGGGTGAGAGATGCACTGTTCGTATTTTCCTTGAAATAAAGTTCTATAATTGGGGTGCTGTCTTTGAGAAGGCTCTGCTCATGGCCACTGCTCTATAAACCAAACCAGGGGGACCATCTGGTCTAAATGGATGGTAAACATAGATGATTAGGGGGCTGGAGGCTAAAACATATGACAAATGTTTGTGGGAATTGGTGTGTCTAGCTTAGTGAAAAGAACTAGGGGTGGTGACATGACAGCAGTGTTCTAATATTTGATGGCTGCCACAGAGAAGAAGGGGTCAACCTATTTTCCAAAGCATCAGAAGGCTTTGATGGAAACTAATCAAGAAGAAAACCAGCCTAGTATTAAGGACTTGTGAAAACAAGTAACCAGTGAAAAGGCTTGCCTTCAGAAGTTGTGGATGCTCCATCTCTGGAGGCTTTTAAGTAGAGATTGGATATTCCATTGTCTGGAATGTTATAAGTCCCCTGATTGAGCAGGGCTTGGACTAAAGATCACAAAGGTCTCTTCCAACTCTCTTACTCTTTGAGAGAAACACTGCCAACCTCTCCCCCTCCCCTCATCCCTTCCTGGGCACAGAGAGAGGAAAAGAAGGAAGGAGGGGATGGAAACAGGAAGAAAGAAAGAGAAGGAAAGAAGGAGATGGGAATGAAGAGAGAGAGGCAGGGAAAGAGGGCAGGGAGGAAGGAAGGAAAGAAGGAAGGAAGAAAGGAAGGAAGGAAGGAAGGAAGGAAGGAAGGAAGGAAGGAAGGAAGGAAGGAAGGAAGGAAGGAAGGAAGGAAGAGATTGGAATAAGAGGGAGGGAGTCCTGCCTTAGCTCTTGGCCACCAGCAGCCTTGTGGGATTCTGGTGCCATAGGAGCTCAAGGGCCGGGCTGGGCACTTGACCTCCATTGCCCAGGGCTCTGGGCAAGTCTGTGCCACCGTCCAGGGGCCCCCTGCGTGGCCTGAGGCTCAGTGAGGCTCCTCCAGTGGACCATGCCCTGGCACTCACCCCGGTCCCACCCTTTGTTACCTTGTTGGGAAATGAAATATCTGCAAGAAAACAACCAAGCTCAGAGACCACTAAGGATTCTATGGTTTAATTCTAGCTATAAATATTCTCTTTTATTGTACATGTTCAATCTCTTCGCCAAGTTTATTACCTTTTATTTTATTAGAATTCATGAGCTTTTGCCATGGAAGTGGCTGTGATACTGGGTAAAGTGCGGCAAGGAAAGATTGAGTGGAAGGAATGGTTTGGTTTCCTTTATACAACAACACAAGAGTTACAGAGCCGGCTGCCACATATTCCTTTGACATCATCAAACAGAGGTTCTTCTTCTTATTCTTCTTATTCCTTCCTTAAGTATCTGAAGCCTAATCACTGTACAGTATTTCTCTGTACAGGACTACTGTCAGAGAAATCTGCAGAAAATCCTGTTTTCATCAACATGCCTTTTGGAGAGAGGTAAGACCTCAGCCCAACTGTTTTGACCTTGTTTGGAACTCTTATGAAATCCCTTTATCCCACATGCTATACTTTACCTTCCCCCAAACTTAAAACTTAAAATCTTGGAGTCTGTTTCCCCACAATTTTAATGTAGGCTCAAATTTTGTTTTGAACAAGAAGCAAATGTGTGGGACTAAATAGGAATTGCATAATTTGCAGTATGCAACAAGATTTGTAATATCAGGCTGATTGAAATTTTCATTTAACCATACTTGCTTGTCTAATGGCATCACGCTCGAATACAGCTGTAATCACAATGAAATTATTCAGTGGGAAAAAAATCCAGTGGGAAGTGTTGCATTATAACTAAAAAAAACCCAGAAGTTGTCTCCTTGCACTGTTGACAAGGTTTCAACATCTTAAATAGGTCCTCTGTTAGTTATTATTGTTGGCTCTTATAGTTGGTTCTTGTTCTGACTGAATTATGTTCCACCTACTCCCTTAGTTACACAGCAGGTGAATAGAGGAGAAAAGAGAAGCCCCTTAAAAGCCTAGGGCAAAGCAGAAGAGATGCTGAATAGCCAGGCGTCAGTGGAAAAGATTAGTAATGCAGGAATGAATAGCAAACAAAGGGTACCATATAAAGAACAAAATGAGAGCGGGAAAGATTTGCAAGGAGAAAAATATATAAAAATGCAGTGAATGTTTTTGCTATAAAATAATTCGGGTCTTTGGTATTCTCTGAGATTGACTGTTTTCTTGCAGACATTTCATTAGCCAACTAGGTAACATCAGATGTGACTTTATTTTGTTCACTGACCAGAACACAACAATTAACAGCAGATGGAACAGAATAAAACAGTATGGTTGATGACCATTTTCTAATCCTTTTTGCAAACTCCATATGGCTGCTAAAGCATGACAGTGTATATATGCAGCAATGAAACAAGCTGGCATCTTCAATTGGTCTCTATCTCTTTCTTTCCCTAAAAAAGCCAGATATTGATCCTGGGGTCTTCTGCATGCAAATCATCTCATCCACATTCTGAGCAAAATAACCCTCTAACCTGGTGCAGCACTAATAATTCCTTTAAACTGGACTGTAGAAATCAAAATAATTACTAGATGCCAAAGTTCTAAATCTTTATTATCATTTATCATTAAGATGAATACAATCCAGTTATGATAGCCTTAATTCTGAAGTCAACACTAGAAATAAAGCTTTTAAAATTAGAGGCATTGGAGGGTTTCTTTCTTTCTTTTTTTAAAGAAGCCTAAGGTTCCTATTTAGAGTTACTTCTATAAGAAGATATTAATGATGGGCATCAAAAAATCACCAAATACTTTTTTGTGTAGTGCTCAACCGCTCATGTTTTGAGAGAGTTTTCAACTAGCTGTGATCTACAAAACACTCCCTATAATCTTGTTCAGTGCAAATGCCCAGGAATATCTCAGCAGAGCTTTCATCACCAAAATCCCCTGAAACAGATGTTAAGACAACTCCAAGACTATCCAGTCCTAGTTTTAAAAAAGACCTACATCTGTCTTCTCATATATCTGAAGTACATCATCTAAGAACATTACCTAGTCCTCTGCTGCCCGCCAAAATTATAAAACCACCCTATCTAATGGTTTCAAATGGTCCTTTTTAACATCATGGAGAAAAATATTAAACGAGATTGTTGAGCAATCAACCATATTAGCCAAACTTAATTCTAATGAAGTGTAACTGATCTAAATTAAATAAGATCCCATTCCTGTAATCCAATTTTCTCTTTCCAGTGTGTGCTTAACTCCTAACCCATTAAAGCAACCCCTGGCCCAGTAAAGCATGTGCATCTTTTCATTATCTCTGTTGATTGTTTCCATTCTTTTTCACTTGCATATTTCATCTGATTACTTGTTTCCATTATGGTGGACCATTAAGAAGATATCAAAGCCAAATATCTGGGGGTTATCTTATCTGCTTCTAATGCAAAACTGTATAAAAATAATTATGAAAGGCTGTGGGTTAAAATACAAAAGGATTTGGGAAATTGGAAGAAGCTGCAATTGTCCCTATTGGGGAGAATTGCAGCGATTAAAATGAATGTTTTGCCAAAATTTCTCTTTTTATTTCAAATGATACCTATTCTAAAGAATGAGGCTAATTTAAATGAATGGCAGAAAGGTATCAACAAATTTATTTGGGCAGGGAAAAAACCAAGAGTAAAACTTAAAATTATACAAGATATTCGTGAGAGAGGTGGACTCAAGGTACCGAATCTGAAATTGTATTATGATGCTGTGGTGTTAACATCAGTTAGTGATTGGGTTAACTTAACAAATGTAGATGTACTCCTCCTGGAGGGATGGGATTTACTTTTTGGATGGCATGCCTATTTAATTTTTAATAAGAAGGTTGATAGGGTTTTTAAGTCTCATATTTTAAGAACTTCCTTACTTTGGGTTTGGAAGAAATATTATAGAAGTGATTCAAGAATTCCTTTATGGGCTATTCCATGGCATGCGATAGAAGGGATAAGGAGAGGAGTTAAGATGGATAGTATTTCTTATATACAATTACTTAGATGGGATCGTAAAAATTGGCAATTAAAATCCATGGAAGATTTAACACAAGAAAATATTATTTATTCATGGTTTCAGTATAGACAATTATTGGAAAGGTGGAAGATAGATTGTAAGGTGGGTTTGCTTAGAGAGGATGAGAATTTGTTAGAACAAATAAAAGATCAAAGACGAACCCATATTAAAAGAATTTATGGGGTGTTAGTGGAACTGGATTCAGAAGCAGAACTAGTTAAAGATTGTATGGTTAAATGGGCACAAAACTTTAATGAATCGGTTCCATTAGATACTTGGGAGATTATTTGGGTGAGGAATGTCAAATTTACACAAGCCCAAAACATACGGGAAAATTTTTATAAAATGTTTTATAGATGGCACCTTGATCCACAAAAAATGTCTCGTATGTATTCAAACTTGCAGCCTAAATGTTGGAGATGTGACTGCTTGGATGCTACTTATTATCATATTTGGTGGTTATGCAAAAATATAAAAGCTTTTTGGATTAAGATATGGTGGAATATTCAAAGAATTTTTAAAAGAAGGATAAAATTTACTCCACAATTGTTTTTGTTGGGTATTGTTTCTGATTGTGACAGTAAAAAAACTATATTAATGTTAAATCTAATTACAGCGGCTAGGTTGTTAGTAGGGCAATGTTGGAAGAAGGAATCTCTGCCTACTTTGCAAGAATGGTTTCTTAAAGTTTCCTATCTAGCGGAAATGGCAAAGATTTCAGTTTTTTTGAAAGATCAATCGCAAGAGAAATACCTTTTGGTATGGAAAAGATGGATAAATTTTATACAATATAAGTATGATATAAAAAAATATTATTTAACTTTTGAATAATTTATATTTAAAGTTTAAGATATCTTTTAGATATTTTTTTCTTTCTAATTTCTTTTTTTTTCTTTTCTTTTTTCTTCTTGTTTCTTTTTTTTTCTCTTTCTGTTTTTTAAGTATTGGTGTTAAAGTATTTTATGATTTGTTTAATTATTGTAATCAAATTTGTATATGGTTCATTTGTGTTTAAATTTTTTTCTTTTAAATTTTAATTAAGCCTGTATTCAGCTCTGGGAAGGTTGGGGGAGGGTTGGGGTCGGTTGGGAGAGTTTGGGGAAGGGAACTTTTTTTTGTAAAATTTTAAAAATTTTCAATAAAAAAAAAAGAAGAAGAAGATATCAAAGCCTTGACCTCTTAGAAGGAATACTAAACAGAACTATGTCAGCTTTGTTAATATTTCCAGGATGGGATTCTTTATGAGTGTTTCCATCCTGCCTGATCTGTTCCCACAGACCTTTCCATGCAATTTAAGACTCTTCACTTTCTGTGATTGTCTTGATGAAGAAGACAAAGGAATGAATTACAACATCCTGCTTTGGACAGGGGCACCATTGTTTTCAAGGCAGAATTAGTGTAAATAAATCATCCTGTTTAAAGGTCTTTATGTTATGTCACCAGCCAAAAAATGACAAATTTCACAGGCTGGTCAGGGTTAAATTGGCAAATTATACAGTCAGGCATGGGTTAAACCAGAACAGAAGTTACTATTTAAAAACACACACAATGCTGATTACATTGTAACAAATGGCTCCCAGATGTTAAAATGTTTTTTAATTGAAATGATGGGTTTTATTCTCAGTTTAAGAAGTACCCACAAGTAAATAGAATGGCCATATAATATACAGTCCTTTCTTTCTCCTTTCAAATAAATGAGTATTTTTCCACATGTCCTTGGAGCTGATGAAGCAAAATGAAAATCCAAAATGTTACAGATTTTATACAAAATGCATTAACTATAATCTTAGTAGATGTAAGATGCAGTAATTTTTCACATTTTGATGATATTGTTATCTCTAAGATGGCTTGTGATTTAAAACAAAACAAAACACTGATTACAGGACAATATGTCCTTATAACAGTTACTCGGTTGAAATGATTCACAGCCTCATCGTCATATCTAATAGGCTGCACTAGCCCACAATGCAACATTAAGATTTTGGCACAGTTTACAAGCTAGATACATACAGGCTGGCAACATTCCTACATTCAGACCGCATCTTCCATTGTCTCTGAAATAATAAACTGATATACACTGAATGTGATGACTCAATTTTCTCAGGACTTTACTGAACAATGATTTGGCAGTATGGAATTTGCCCAATTTGCCCAATATGTCTTAAATCCCATGGGAAAGAACAAAGCACACCACAAAATATTCCATCCACATTCTTCCATTTAAATTTATCAAGGATTTAATTTCAATCTGTAAAGATTTTCATTATTTTAAAGATAAATAAGTTCAAGCTATATAGATTTTGATTTTTTGTTTTATTTTGTTTTTGCAGTTCCTTATTCTGCAATATCAGTGGCAACAGAATCCAGTTCCTTCGGATCGCTTAGCTGATCTTCACAGTTGGAGAACAAATAGGTATCCCAAATCTTCTATCCCTGGATATGAAATAATGGCTCTTCACTAGTATGGAGAAGATTCAATTGGCTTTCCAGGCAGTTTCTGCAATGCAATGAGAGAAAGAGGACATCCAACTTTTTGTTGTAAATTATTAATACCTTTATACTTATTGATACACATTTATTACTCTGTGCTCTAATCAAACTATAGTAAAACTGGGTAGATTTAACATGGAACAGGTTAGTATAATCTCCAACCTAGCTGTCTCTGACTCTGGCTAAAACTGCAGATCTAAGCTGCAAAATTTGGGATGATTGATAGATATTAAAATTTGAGTTTATTCTAATATTTACTGTTGAAGGTCACATTGTGCAGATTGGCACCGCAGGAAAACCTTCACACTAGTGCCTCAGAGGTGTTTTTTCTTCAAAAGGCAACTGGACTGTTTTTGTTTGGTTGGTTGGTTGGTTGGTTGTTTTGAGGTTCATTTGTGGGTTAGTTTCCAAACACTTCGTTATCAGGCTAAGTAACATCTTCAGTGGAGTTTAGGGTATGTCAATGTCAAGGTTCTTCTGTTTACAAGGGCTTCATGTGGTAAGTAGGTGTTGTGATGAGTCAGGTGTAGGTGTGTCAAGTGACGATTTTGTAATGGGTCTTGTGATGGATCAGGTGTGAGTCATTAGTGAGAGTCTTGTGATGGATCTTGTGATAGGGTCATTGGGAAGTGAAGTGCTGGTTGATGGGGTCTTCTTTAGGTTGGTTGAGGGTCAGTGCTGTCTCTGGTTGGCTGTGTGACTGATCTGGATTCTGAGGGGTTTATAGGCTGGTTGAAGGCCAATGTGTTTATTGATGGAATTGCTTGCAGAGTGCCAGGCTTCAATGAACTTATGAACATGGCAGGTGGTAGCATGGCCAATGATTTTTGTGTTCCACTTGAACTGGTGCTGTTTGGTGTTGGTGTGGGTAGACATTAAGGATTTGGGATTGTGGTGTTTGACTGCCAGCCGGATCTTGGTTTTTAATTGATGTGATGCTTGTCCCACATAGAACTGGTTGCAATTGTTACAGTTGATTTTGTAGATTACATTGTTTTTTTTTTATCCTGTTTCTTTCCCCTGAAGAGGAAGAAGAAAATGTTTCACTTCTCATCCAAGAAGCTTCATCATTTTTAAATTTACAACAAAAGGACAGGTACTGACAGTTGAGACTAGATGGTGAGGGGATGGAAAGATAAGTTCTGATAGGATGTGGGGAGGATGGAAGAATTATATTTCTTTACAGTCATCTGGTCTTTAGCACTCTCTGAAAGCTGTTGAGACCACTTGGGGGTTCATCTGTGCCCTTAGGATCACCTGAATCAGGGTACAATTGGTTGTGGAATCTTCTTGGAACTGCTGCAAGAGCTGCGTTTTAGACTGGAGAGGTGGTATCTTATTCCTCCCCTTCTGTTGAGGGAGGGATGTTCAGTTCTAACACACATGGATTCTTTTACCTCTCTTTCAAACCAATGATCCTCTCTATCCAAAATTTGGGCTTTGCTGTCTTCAGAGTGACTTTTGTCTTTCAAATGCAGATGGACCATTGAATCTTGTCCTGATGGGTTTGATCTTAGATGAAAAGTGAATTTTTTTTTTCTTTGTGTTCTTCAACAGTCCAGTTGCCTTTTGAAGAAAAAGCACCGTTGAGATAACTATAATCTGAATGGCAGAGAATCTCCACACTAGTGAATTTTTGGAGGGCACCAGGTTGGAAAATATAAACTTAACTGTTTTTCTTTCTTTTTACACAACACTGATAGTACACTGCCCCCAAACATATTTTTTTATATTTATAATATGCAGAATTTAAGGAACATATTCCAAATCCCTATAGAACAGAATATTTAGAATTCTGCTTCAAATCAACAAAGCCATAAGTGGGAACATCCATTAACCCTTAATGGATATTATGGATATGATTTGGATAACTATGATTCTAAGTCTTTCTCTTTTAGCACATCCTGCATAGAAGTACATGCAACAATGTATCTTGTAAATCAAATGACATAAGGAATTTAAATATCCATATAGGAAGGACATACATAACTGTACTTTGGCATAGGAAAAACTTCCCTTGGCCTTTTGGCAGTTTTGTTCCATTTTCATTTAAAGGCAACCTCCCCACCCTTCATTAATCCTTCAAGCAAAAATCAACTAAATTATGATTAATCTGCAATCCTGTAGTCAGTTTCCAGGGAGTAAATCCCATTAAGTTTATCCTGACCTGCTTCTGAGAACACATGTGCCAAACAGCACAAAGGTGACAATTATAGTCATTCCCATTTTTCAACCCCACAGTAGTCATGATGCTATTTTCAATAAATACTCACTGAGACCAGGAACAAATCAATTATGATCTATAACAAATGGCTTTTGGACCACTATCTTATGAAAGCAGCTATTTGTTACCTTTACTGCTATGTAGGTGCTATAGCAGCTCTACGGGTAACAAGTTTATGCTTTTAGCTGAGTTGACTCTGTTCAGGAGGATCCTTTATTTTTCCCAATAATGAAGCAATTAGAAGCACCTTAGGATAACAGATTAAAGCCTGGGTGGACAACTTTTGAGAAATGTGTGATGGGCTAGAAAGGAGGAAACAGTTTAAAACCAAACGACAATGTACCTATGTTAAGAGAAAACATGATTTTCTTCAATTTTTTTTTCAAATATAAATTTTCTAACCTCATCCTCTTTGAACTTTTTGTTTGACTTAAACCCATTTATTATTATTATGGTTGGTTGCATAGTCAGCCAGATGTTTAGAGTCCCAAACTGTCCCAAGTAAAGTTGCCTTTTGCAATTGACAGGTAGTGAATTTATCACTGCCAAGGGTGTTCACGTAGTGTCCCAATTGTATTGGGATCGTATCCCAAGGTGTCTATCACTATTGATACTATCTTTGCTTTCTTTTGCTACAGTCCTTATACTTTTAATGGTAGGTTTTTGTATTTTGTGATTTTCTCCAGTTCTTTCTTTTCTATTTTTTTAAACAAGTTTTATTAGTTTTTTCATTTTACAAACAAGTGCTTAAGAATCAACGTGGTGGCAGGGCAATCAATTGTCCAAAAACAAAGTCATACTCATAAAGTTCAGATTAAATCATTTAAAAACCCCTCTCTATTAATTCCTCTAGTAACATATTATACTCAACTTAATGTATTTCAATACAACTAAGTCAGTCAAAAAAATCATCAATAACATTTCATCTAAATAAATCCAAATCCTATATTAAGCTTTACTATTTCAATTGCTATATTCCATATTTCTAATCTAAATACATAATTAACACTTCAGGTGTCTCTCCATTCCCTTTTTCCTTAACATAATCAATAATCATTTATTAATATCATTCCTTCTTTTTTCTTAATCAGTAACATTTCATCTAAATAAATCCAAATCCTGTATTAAGCTTTACTATTTCAGTTGCTATATTCCATATTTCTAATCTAAATACATAATTAACACTTCGGGTGTCTCTCCATTCCCTTTTTCCTTAACATATTCAATAAACATTTATTAATATCATTTCTTCTTTTTTCTTATTCTTCTTCCATTACAAAATAGCTATCATTTCTAATAAAAAATATTAGTTCAAAAGAGAAAAGAGAAAAAAAGAACAAAAAACAAAGGAAAAACAAAGACAAAACAAAAAAGAGAAAAAACCTTTCTATTTCTATTATACTTTATAATCTATCAATCCCTAAATATCTGTGTCAAACTCTTTTAACCTCCTCCCAAAATTACTATTTCCACAACAAACATGTTAATACATAGACAAACATCTTCTTATTAAATTCAAACCTTTAATTAATTTTTATTCAATCTAACATCTTATTTAATTGTCTTAAGCCATAAATCAGTCCATATCTAGTAAGCCTTTTAAACCCTTTATATAAAGCCTCAAGTCATACTCTTAAATCTTATTCTAGCTTTCTTTTTATGACAGACAGGTTTCCATAACAACACCTCTATATCAATGAACAAGTCACTTTTTATGCCTTGTAGTATCCTTTGGGTCAAACAAAAGCGGTTCTGGTTCCAGATCGCGGCGCCTACAGCTGTGCAAAGAGACTGCTGTCTTCACCAGCTGATTCTCTGCTGCCGGTAGACCCTTAATCAGGTCGAAAAGCTACCCTGGAGGGGCAGCTACCGCTGAGGAGGTCGTCAGTGGGAGAGTGGCAGCTTCTTCCACGGCCCAAGATTGCTCCTTTGGGCCGACGGTGGAAAGACCGGCCAGTAAAATGGCTGTTCACCTTGCCACTGTAACCAGAAGTCAGAAGAACATCTAAGCAGAGCAACCACCATGGCTAAGCTGGGTAAGAGTTTTTTCTTTCCCTCTCTTGGTTCTCCTTTTTCTTTTGTGCCTGTAAAAAGCACTTTTGAAATTATTTCTCTGCTCTAAGAAAGCAGTGTTTGTGAGTGTGGGGGGAAAGAAGCTTAAATGGACTGAATTAATTTAAAGTGACTTTTTTTCTATTTTTATTCTTTTTTATTCACTTTGGGGTCTTGGAATTTTTTTTAATATTGAATCTACTATTGGACTTAGTCTACATCTCAAGAATTCTTTTTTCTGTGTTTTCTGATCTTGTTAATGATATTTCTGGTCTCTGGGAGGAGATTTTATATTTTACTGAGGACACCTGGTGGAAAAAGTTAAAATTGCAACTGTCTCTTTTTCTGATGGTGAGACTGACTTTGACCTTCAGATTACCATAAAAGGAAAAAGACAAAAAACTTAACAGCTGTATTGGTGGGGGTGGATACTGATTAAATGTTCCTTGAACACAGCCTCTACTAAATGATACAGACTGTTTCTAATTATTTTTGAAATGGAGAAACCCTATGTTCAACTTGACTATAAACTCATACTGGAAAAACTTTATGAAACTACTGACCAAATACGCTTGCAAATAAAAGAGTGTACTATAGCCATAAAAAAACAGAAATCTTTCTTTGAATTTACAAATTGACCCTCCAGACTCTATCTGAGCATTCTATAGACCAAAAAACAACAGAAGCAGAATCAACTAAAGTTAAAGAAGATTCTATTTTACTTCATATGCAAGCTGATGAGATCTCCAAGGAACTAAAAAGAACTGTAACTAAACCACTTACAACTTTAAAACCAACAGAAATGAACAGACAAGCTCAACTAACTGAGAACTATGATAACTTGGATAAGCAACTATTAACTACAAAGTTGGAAATAATTGAGCCTGCGATTTAACAGTTTCAAATGTGGAGACTTGACTCTTTAAAGCAACAAGCAACTTACAAAGGAGCTAGGTCTTTAAAACAGAAAAGGGGATGCTTTTGTTTGACCCAAAGGATACTTTCTTTTCTATTTTGATCCGTAGTGCAATGTTCATTATCCAAACTTTTTGTGTTTCTTTTTTATTTTTCAGAAAGAAATGTTCTGTTTCCTTATGTTGTATAATACTTTATTTGTCTTAAAACTATGTTGTATTATTATGATTGGTTGCATGGTCAGCCAGATGATTAGAGTGGATTTAGCACTTTTACCCATTTATTAAATCCTTTCCAAGAATCTGAACTAGGAAAATCTACTACTACTACTACTACAGTTCATGCACAGTCAGCCAGATATTCAGACTGGATTTGGCATATTTATCCACCCATTGAATCCTTCCCCAAGACCTGGGATAGGCAGATATTGTTGTCTGATGGTGTTAAAGGTATTATTGCAAGAGGTAAGCTGTTCTAAATAAAACTGTCTCTTGCAATTGACTGATGGTGAATGTCAATGTCGATGGGGTTCAAGTGGTCTCCAATTATTTAGGGATTGCACCCAAGATTGTTATCTTTTGTATCTTCTGTTATTTTCTCCAGTTCTTTCTCTTCTTTCTTTTCTCTTTTGCTGTCTGCTGGGATTGCCACATCCATTATCCAGACTTTTTTGTCTTCCTTATTGTCTGCGGAAGGTGCCTTTCTATTTAAATTCTAACATCCCAGAGCACTTTAACTTCTTCATTTTCTAAGACTTTTCTCTATTTTATGGTCCCACCTTTGCCTTCAAGTTCTTCTGGCATGCAAACAGTGTTTCTTGCAGATCTTCCAATGAACCATTGCTGCCACTCTGTCATGCCATTGTTTGTAGTCAGTTTGTGCAGCCTTCTTGCAGCAGCTTACCAGATATCCACTACATTATTATTATTATCAGCAGAAAAATGCAAAATCACTACTGCCAATTCCTTATCTGGTGTTGGCTTTCACACTCATTGAAAACCTAGTATGTCATAAAGTCTTGGTAAGTTATATATGCAGATCCAAGTGGTATGCCTTTTGTAACTGACAGATGGAAAGTTTGTCAATGCACAGATTTTCTAAGTACTATCCAATTTTATTTTATTTTATTTTATTTGTATGGCATCCAGTGCAAATAACGACTGGGACCTTCTGGCTGATTTTGGTCTTTCAGTCCATTTTTGACTCCTGGTGACTGCCTGGGCAAATCTCTTCAGCTTTCTTACATTGACCTATTATACTTAGTCAGAATGTTGGTTCCAAAATAAAAGGCAGGAAACTGCAGAAAAAGCTTTGGGGACCCTTGGATTGTATAGTCTGTAACTGAAGTATTGTGTTTTTTAATCTTACCACAACAAAAAGAACAGAGCTCCAGTCTGCAAAGGATAGAGATAATCTGATTTTATTTTACCTTATTCTGGAAGATATTTTGCTTTGCTCTCCTTCAGGGAGACACAATCTAGGAGCTTTGTCCTTAGAAGACCAAAACTGAACTCACAGTACTGCTATCAGGAACCAAAATCAAATCTGATATAAACTGAGAATTGGGTGGGGTGGTGATGATGGTTTTGAATTTTGAGCAAAAGATTTCCAGTTATCTGTCCAAAAATATGAAAGTACCTTACACTTTGAGAAGTGTTGATTTCCAAATCAGTTTCTATGATTTGATTGTTGGAGATAAATTAACATTTGATACATGGGGAAATAATATGTAATTACAGGAGTCTTCAATCAACCTAGCTGAAATTTAAGGTTTGTTCTTGAATCCAAAGTTCTTATTATCTCATGGAACTTTACAGTAAATTATCAACCTTTACAGTAAATTATCAATTATTATATTTTTTCCTGTTCCCACATTTGATGCTTTCTTATACTGTAGAATTACCGTATATGCCGGCGTATTAGGCGACCCGGCGCATAAGACGACCCCCGTCTTTATAGCCGGGCCGCATTCCTAGAACGTCGTCTTATACGCCGGAAACTACCAGTATTTCCAGCGTATAAGACGACTCGGCGTATAAGACGACCCCCATCTTTGGCGCCGATTTCAGCACTCGCGGAAGTCGTCTTATTCGCCGGCATTTACGGTATGATAGTCATATTGTGCCATATTTACACATCACTCCAATCTCCACCTACTGCTGTGCAAATGCCAGCCTGGCTGACATTTATTCTTTGATCTATTACTGCATTTCTAGTTTCTTGATATTCAGATATATCATTATACTTGTTGCTGAAATGTTACTTTGTTGTAAACAGCTACTAACTTCTCTAAGAACAAGGATCTCAATTTTATTTGAGTTGAGGACCCACTTAATCCTTGAACAGTGTGTCAGGGGTCATGTTACATTATAAACAAGGCCAACCAAAATGTAAGAAGGGTTATATTGCATTTGAATTTGAATGTAATTTAAATTAAATTATTAGATGTAGTTAATATGGTTATTCTCCATATATTTAGCCATTTTTCCTTCTGTCACTTATGTTAATAATTATAATTCAGTGGCAAATCTTGAAATAGCTTAAGAGCCATACCTAAAATTCTAGGAGTCTACATATGGTTATTTACCTTCCAGTTCTGAATCTACATCTAAAAGGTGTCTAAAATGAATTAAATTTTAAAAAAGAATAGAACTAGTTTGGTATGATGGTTAAAGACTAGACCATGAGTTCTAGTGTTATTTTAGGTACAAATCCAGTTGGTAATTCTGGACCAGCCCTAGGAAGGAAGCATTTGAAAACCATTTCTGAAATCTTGCCAAGAAAATGGCAGGGACATATCCAGGCAAGGGTCAACATTGGTACACACACACACACACACACACAAAGCATACACAAAGCACACACACAGCAATACACACACTGATTTCAGGAATGTTTTAGTTGCTCCAAATCCATAAAATTTGCCTCCTTAAAATCCAAAATTTGCATTGATGAAAGCTAAAATTGTATTTGCTCTCTATGTCATACCACACTGCTAACAAATTCACCTTATGATTATCTGCAATTCCAAAATTATTTTCTTGTTTCCTATACAGATAGTCCTCAACTTACAACAATTCATTTAGTGAAAGTTCAAAGTTACAAAGTTACAACAGCACTGAACAGCAACTTTTAAAACTGTTGCAGCATTCCCACAATCATGTGATCAAAATTCAGATCTTGGCTACTGACTCATGTTTGTGACAGTTGCAGTGTCCTGGGTCATGTGATCATCTTTTGTGATTTCTGACAGGCAAAGTTAATGACAAAGCCAAATTCATTTTAAAACCCTATTACCAACTTAACTGCAATGACTCACTTAACAACCATGACAAGAAAAATCATAAAATGGGGCAAAACCTACTTAAAAATATATTGCTTTGCAACATAAACTTTGGTCTCAATTGTGACTGTAAGTTGAGGACTACTTGTACTGAAAAAAAATATGTGCATTAACTCTAATATACTTTATCCCATTATTTTAGCCCAAGTCTGAAATATTTTGATATAATTTTGATATATTTTTTAAAGTATTAGCTCTTTCACTTCAGAATAGTAGCTATATTAATTTCATGCAATTTCATAGCATTCCTTCTACCTTTTCGTCCAAATTCTAACTGAAGTGACTTCATTTTTCAGACAATATATTTGTCCTTATTTGATGAGGAACCATTAAGAAATAGACATATTACTTAGTCCATGGTTTATCCCAGCTGAACTGAATTTTATAGGGTGCTGGTCAAAGCCATTCTTGAAATCAAGATATATTATTTCCACAACATTCCTACAATCAACTCAGGAATTTACCCCATAAAAGTAGAAAATTTGCTGGGTTTTATGCTGAAAAAGCTTTGAAAATTTGACAGATCCATGCTAATATACACTAATTGCTGCATTGTTTTCAAGGGATGTATAGATTAATTGCGTTATGATCTGCTCTAGAATTTTCCCAGTTAAAATCTATTCCCTTACTCTGGCATTTTAATGAATTACATTCTCAGCCTGAATAATTTAATTGGGCTACTACTCAAAGTCTATGTGATTCCTAGACTATTTCATAAGCTATGAGATTGTGACTTTGCTGCTCTTCCTAAAGTTTTGAAATGAACAAATGTGTTATTTGCAGAGACTGAAAAATTAGTGGTTTTTTTTAAAATCAGCATTTGAGCATTTAAAACATTCTGAAAGTAACATTAGTCAGGCTAAGCATGCTGTTTTATTCTTTTCTAATACATTGAATTTATTTAATTTTTTTTCACATCCAAAACTGCTTTTGTTATTAACTTCATTAAGCATCTCCTAACTCTGACATTTAAATGTCTGCTTGTTTCCGCATAATTACATTGTTTTCTATCAGAATATCCATTATGCTGCTCTGTGTATTAAGATGTACATTTTTGTTCATTTTGCTTTTTGGTCTAATGTTGTCCCTTTCATATCATTTACCTTGCTTCACCAGTTATTATAGTTTTGCTTTGTTTGCTATTTATCAAAATGAGACAGTTTCTTACATATATCTTCCACCTATTTTAGGTTTATGTGTTGGCTTGGAGGCATAGTATTGCCATAGATACATTTATTTTTCTGTGGGGTTATAATTTCTAAACTTGACAATAGGAAAGAATATCCCATCATGTGGAAGACCTAACATTTTTAGTGAGAAAGCACGAGAATTTCTTCTTGGAAAAGAGCATTGTTAATAATACAAGTTTAAATTACAATGAATGAAGGCGAATATACATATCCCAGGATAATGTTGCAGAATCCAGCCTGGGTTTTGGACTCATGCTGGAGCCCATCCTCAGGGAACTTCCCCCTAGCAGTTTGTGTGTGATATTTATATGGTGCCTGTTGTGTGTAGCTTTTTAGTTGTTGATTGGGATGTTGATGGCTTGCTATTAAATTGTTGGCTGTTGTTTTCTTGTGCTGTCAATATTGGGATTCAAATATGTGAACAACCGGTTCTGTTTGGATGCCATTTCCAGAAGTACATTCTGGGCCTGGACAACAAAAAATTAGCTACCAGTTGTGCCAAACTGGTGCAAACTGGCTGAATCCCACTACTGCTTAATAAGTTGGTGGTAAGTCAACACTCCTATTGACCGACAAGGACAAGTATAGAAAGTGGAAAGAGGGGCACATAACTAAGTCAGAATAACAACAAATAGCCCAAACCTGCAAAGTGAAGTGAGGAAAGCAAAGGCTCAAAATGAACTAAGGCTTGCGACAAAAGTCAAAAATAACAAAAAAAACTTCTTTCAACATGTAAAAAACAAGAAAAGGGTTAAGGAACTGATTGGTCCATTAGTGGGAGAAAGTGACAAGAAGGTGCAAGCAACAGGAAGAAAGCAGAATTATTTAACTCCTTTTTTGCATCTGTCCTTTCACAAAAAAAAAACAGTACCATAAAAAACAGATTAGAAACAAAAGTTAAGATAGGCAAAAAAATAGTAAGTGAGAGCACCTGTCCATCCTAGATGAATTCAAATCACCAGGACCAAATGGATTACACCCCAGGGTTCTGAAGGTGGTCTCAGAATCATTGAACTATATATTTCAAAGATTCTGTCGCACTGGGGAACTACAAGAGGACTGGAAAAGAACTGATGTAGTTCCCATCTTCAAAAAAAGGGGGGGAAATGGATCCAGGAAATTACAGACCTATCACCCTAACCTCAATACCTGGGAAGATTCTGGAAAAGATAATCAAAAAACAAGAAAAAAGTGAAGGAAATTATTGGTCCATTAGTGGGAGAAAGTGGCAGGAAGGTGAGAAGCAACAGGGAGAAAGCAGAACTATTTAACTCGTTTTTTGCATCTGTCTTTACACAAAGGGAAAAACAGACCAATCTACCAAAAATAGTGCCATAAAAAACAGAATAGAAACACAAGTTAAGATAGACAAGAAAACGATAAGTGAGAACTTGTCCAGTCTAGATGGGTTCAAATCACCAGGACCAGATGGATTACACCCCAGGGTTCTCAAGGAACTGACAGATGTGATCTCAGAACCATTAAACTATATTTTTCAAAGATCCTGGAGCACTGGGGAACTACTGGAGGACTGGAAAAGAGCTGATGTAGTTCCCATCTTCAAAAAAGGAAAAAAAATGGACCCAGGAAATTACAGACCTATCAAACTGACCTCAATACCTGGGAAGATTCTGGAAAAGATAATCAAACAATGAATCAGCGAACACCTAGAGGCAAACAAAGTCATTACTGAAAGCCAACATATCCAAGTGACAAAATTAGTGGATCAGAGGAATGCTGTGGATATAATTTACTTGGACTTCAGTAAGGCATTTGATAAAGTGGATCACAACCTACTACTTGATAAGATTGAAAAATGTGGGTTAGACAGCATCACCACCAGATGGATCCATAGCTGACTGATGGTTGTACTCAGCGTGTGGTCCTCAATGGAACCACATCTACATGGAGGGAAGTGTGTAGTGGGGTGCCCCAGGGCTCTGTTCTGGGCCCAGTGTTCTTCAACATCTTCATCAATGATTTTGACGAGGGGATAGATGGGGAAATCATCAAATTTGCAGATGACACCAAGCTGGCAGGAATAACCAACACTCCAGAGGACAGGCTTAGGATACAGGAGGATCTGGACAGACTTGAACACTGGGCGCTATCTAACAAAATGAAATTCAGTGGTGAAAAAAGTAAGGTTCTACATTTAGGCAAGAAAAACCAAATGTACAGATATAGTATAGGGGCTACCTTGCTCAATAGTAGTAACTGTGAGAGGGACCTCGGAGTCCTAGTGGACAATCACTTAAATATGAGCCAGTAGTGTGCTACAGCTGTCAAAAAGGCCAACACAATTCTGGGCTGCATTAACAGAGGGATAGAATCAAGATCACATGAAGTATTAATATCACTTTACAATGCCTTGGTAAGACCACACTTGGAATACTGCATCCAGTTTTGGTCACCACGACGTAAAAAAGATGGTTGAGACTCTAGAAAGAGTACAGAGAAGAGCAACAAAGATGATTAGGGGACTGGAGGCTAAAGCATATAAAGAAAGGTTGCTGGAATTGGATGTGTCTAGTTTAATGAAGAGAAGGACAACGGGGAAATGATAGCAGTATTCCAATATCTCAGGGGCTGCACAAAGAAGAGGGAATCAAGCTATTTCCCAAGGCATCTGAAGGTAGGACAAGAAGCAACGGATGGAAACTAATCAAGGAGAGAAGCAACCTAGAACTAAGGAGAAACTTCCTGACAGTTAGAACAATTAACCAGTGGAACAACCTGCTTCCAGAAATGGTAAATGTTCCAACACTGGAAGTTTTTAAAAAGAGACTGGACAGCCATTTGTCTGAAATGGTATAGGGTTTCCTGCCAGAGCAGGGAGTTGGGCTAGATGACCTCCAAGGTCCCTTCCATCTTTATTATTATTATTATTATCGCATAGTCAGCCAGATGTTCAGACTGGATTTGGTATTTTGTCTACCTATCGAGTCCTTACCCAGGACCTGGGATAGGCAGATGTGAATGTTTGATGGTATTACATATATTGTCGCAGGATGGCAGCAGTTCCTAATAAGGCCGCCTTTTGCAATTAACTAATAGCGAATTTGTCAATGCCAATTGTGTTCAAGTAGTGCTCCAGTTGTTTTGGGATTGCACTCAAGGAGCCTATGACTATTGGTATTACCCTTGCTTGCTTTTGCCACAGTCTTTCTATTTCTATTTGTAGGTCTTTGTATTTTGTTATCTTCTCCACAATTAAAATCTGCTAATTTTTCAAATTCAATTGGGTCAGATACATCAGCATAAATAGAAATTATGACTGTTTAATACATAAGAATATCATTAAGTCCCTCAGTACCATTATCTATCCTCTGCATAAAATGATGCATGCATTAATAAAACTTCAACTACAACTACAGTACATTTTCACTATTTAATTATGAATCTCTGTGCAATCTAACAGAACAATTCTGAAAAGTGAGATCTTCCTATTTTATACCTCCAAGGTCCCTTCCAACATTATTATTATCGATCATCGCACAGTCAGCCAGATGTTCAGACTGGATTTGGCATTTTGTCTACCTATCGAGTCCTTACCAGGACCTGGGATAGGCAGATGTGGATGTTTGATGGTATTACAGGTATCGTCGCAGGATGGAAGCAGTTCCTAATAAGGCCGCCTTTTGCAATTGACTAATAGCGAATTTGTCTATGCCAATGGTGTTCAAGTGGTGCTCCAGTTGTTTTGGGATTGCACCCAAGGAGCCTATTACTATTGGTACTACCCTTGCTTGCTTTTGCCACAGTCTTTCTATTTCTATTTGTAGGTCTTTGTATTTTGTTATCTTCTCCAGTTCTTCCTCGTCTATTCTGCTGTCTCCAGGCACTGCCACGTCCACTATCCAGACTTTTTTGTCTTTCTTATCGACAATTGTTAAGTCTGGGTGTTATGTTGCAGGTGCTTGTCTGTTTGAATTCTGAAGTCCCAGAGCAGTTTAATTTTATCATTTTCTATGACTTTCTATATTTTATGATCCCACCAGTTTTTGCTTACAGGCAAATGATATTTTTTGCAGATCTTCCAATGCACCATTGTTGCTACTTTGTCATGCCGCTGCTTGTAATCAGTTTGTGCACTCTTCTTGCAACAGCTTACCAAGTGGTCCACTGTTTCTTCAGCTTCTTTGCATAGGCGGCACTTACTGTCTGTTGCTGTCTTCTCAATTTTGACTTTGTATGCATTTGTCCTTAAGGCTTGGTCTTGTGCAGCCAGAATTAGTCCCTCGGTCTCTTTCTTCAATTTTCCTGCTCTTAGCCATTGCCAGGTTTTATTATTATCTGCTTTCCCAGCTATTTTTTTAATGTATTGGCCATGTAATGCTTTGTCTTCCCATGCCTCTATTCTGTTCTTCATTTGGTCTTTCTTGTAGGCCAGTTTGGTCTCTCCAGTAGTTAGTAAGCCTTCCTGATATACTAATTTCAGTGCATCTTCATCATTGTTCTTCAGATATTCTTCCAAAGCCATTTTTTCTTCGTCAACCATCTGATGTACTTGTAGCATTCCACGCCCACCTATTTGCCTTGGTAGATAAAGTCTATCAATGTCACTGCGTGGATGAAGGGCATGATTCATTGTCATTATTTTTCTGGTCTGCCTATCCATTGCTTTAGTTCTGCTTGAGTCCAGTCCACTATTCCAGCTGTGTACCTAATGACTGGGATTGCCCAGGTGTTGAGTGCCTTTATGGTATTTCCTCCATTGAGTTTGGATTTTAAGATCTTCTTCACTCTCTTGATGTATTCACCTCTAATCTTTTTCTTGACTTCAGTGTGCTTGATGTTGTCAGCTTGAAGGATACCAAGTATTTGTAGTACTCTTCCTCATCCAGACTCTTAATGTTATTTTCGTGGGGCATCTTGATTCCTTCAGTTTTCACTATTTTTCCTTGTTTGATAGTAAGTGTGGCACATTTGTCCAAGCCAAACTCCATTACAATATCTTGGCTATATATAAGGACAGTGTTGAGCAGTGATTCTATTTCAGATGATGTTTTTCCATACAGCTTCAGATCATCCATGTAAAGGAGGTGGGATATTCTAGCAGATGTTTTTGATGTTTGATAACCATGTCCTGAGTTATTCAGTATTGTTGACAGAGGAAACAGTGCAATAACAAATAGTAATGGTGATAATGAATCTCCTTGAAATATTCCTCTCTTGATATTAACCTCTCCCAGCCTCTCACCGTTGATCTGCAACTGTGTCTTCCATTGTCTTCACTGGCTGTTTTTGTGTCTGCTTGTCTTAGTGGCTGAATAGTTGAATGTGTGTCCTTATTTATTACAATGTGAGGCTACCAAATTGCAAGTTTAAAGAAGCAACAAGCCTAGGAATGTGTCCCAAAATAGGCAAAAGATCCAAATATCAATGGGAAGAAACAAGCAAGAAATGTTTAATATTTCTACTAATGAGAATCTTTATTTGGCAAGCAGGCATGGGTATCACAAACAAATATTTCATGAAAATGCTCTGCCATGCAGGCCTCTAATTCACATGATTTAATTTTCCAGATTTCATATATTGTGTCTGACGTATTTCCTCACCACCACCATGGAGAGAAAAATTATCTTCTAACCCAATCTTCTCCAACTCTCTTCCATTCAGATGTGTTGGAATTACATCACCACAAATACTTTTACAATATAGACAACAACTATGTTTGATAAGATTTAGGAAATTCTAGCCCTTTTATTTCTGCAGATTCTAGTTTGAGGAAGCTTGTTTATGTTAAATTCATTCCTTATTTGAATTAGACCAATGACATATGGTAATTAGTTAAAGGCTAGCCTGATGTAACTATCCATACAGCATGACTTTTAAAATGCATTTCAAACAAATAATATTTGGGGGGCGGAACCTTTGCAGATACCAAATTCAGAAACTCTAAAATACTTCAATATGAAGAATTCCCTCAGCACAAATAAATTGTAAAATATTTCCAAGAAGTACAACATTTAATGTGTCTGTTTTTTCTGGCATAGTTATTTTTATATCCCCTCTTTTTAAATGTAGTTTTCTCCCAGTGCAGTTTCTTAAATGTTCAGACATTCAGCATTCTGGTTTGATTCCAAGAATTCAACTGAAATAATCAGAACTATCACTTGATGAGATAATTTGGTGAGAGCATACTGTGGACATCCAGAAAAGTGATTCAAGTTTCTACTTTATTACTTCATTTGTCTCTAGATAATATAGTGAAATAAGGAGCAATGTTCAAGTTCATTGCTTCAAGCATAAAATGTTGAAGCCTATAACTATGTTGTCACATATCATAAAGAACAGAGTTGGCCGTATTTTAGCTAGTTTTAGTACAGTCTTTGAAACCTCACTAAAATTTATGTCATCAGTACTTATCTCACTATAAATGAGTTCAATTTTTTTTGAGTAAACAATAGTAAAGAAAGCAAGATTTTTTTTAACCAAAAGGGAGTTATTTTAATTTAATATTCCATCTGATGCAATATCTGACTACTATCAGTGGGTACTACATTACAGACATTATAATCATAAGGGCTGGTCAACAAAGAATGGAGATTAATATTGGCTTTGTCCAGTTTCATTTCAAAAATTGAATCACACTTTGTTGGATCAAGGAAAAATGATATTACACAAGTTTTGATGCACAGTTATCCTGTCCTAGTCATGCTGGTAGAGAGGGCCTATTTCAGATCGCATAAGTCAAAGAATTCTATTGGAATCCTGAAGAACTGTTTTCTCTGCTGCAGCACCCTCCTTTAGAACAGGGGGTGTCAAACTGCTGACCCCCAGGCTGATTGTATTATGTGGAGGCTGCGCCCACCTCAGCTCCGGCAATGTGAAAACGTTGTGATATGTCGCGACATGTCACATGTCATGGTGGGTTTGACACCTATGCTTTAGAACATCCTAACCTCTAGAGTAAGATTTTCGTCCATCTTCCTATCCTCCCACAAGACCCTGGGGATCAAATGGGAGAATTCCCCAATGAAGGGGGCTGCCTTTTTATGGCAGACTCCACCTCCCCTCTTGCTCATTGCTCTCCATCCATTCATCTTTTTGGTTATCATACCGATTAATTCATGGTTGTAGATTTTTTTTCAATTTTCGTTTATTTTATTGTTCTATTATATTACTTCTATTTATACTCTATTTCTTCTTTTCATTACTGTAAGCTGCCTAGAGCCATGGTGAGATAGACAACAAATAAAATTAGCAATGAATAAATAAATATAAATATAATGAATTAGTTAATGAGGGTGTTCATAATGTATATTATTTGATAATGTAAATTAATCTTCTATTTTATATGAATGTTTGTATATTATAAATTGGTATTTAAGAACCTATGCAATTTGAAAAGTTTACTTCTTCCAAGCTTATCCCCTTACTTTTGAAAAGTTTGTGAAGGAATTGGAATGCTGGGTTTCTACTTACAGTGTTTAAGTTAAAGTCAGGCCAGTGTTATGCCAAATTGATATCTAATCTAAGATGATAAGGTTGTGGCATTTAGTTTTTCAAAGGTCAATGGTGCCTTGGAGATACATATCTGGAGACAGTTTATGTAAGTCAAAACCTGGTAGAATGAATGTGTTAGAAAAGAAAGCTATCTGCTTTAAGAAGACTCCACTGGGAAAAGTAATTCATGAAAAAAGGAATATTTTTTTTAACCTGGCAATGACCCTTTAGTAATAACCAAGCACATAACTGACAATTATATTACCAAAAATTATGTCTGTGACAATGATAGTGGCCTCATACACAGTTAATTAAACCAGAGAATTCCTGTTATTAAGCAATATAAAAGTAAACAGAGAATGTATGCCATTAGTGTTCTACCCCATTTTATTATTTATTTCTGCCACTCAGTCCCAATCAAAGCTTGCAAAAGGTTTACAAATAGTAGAAAGAAAGAAAACCTAATAGCTATAGTAATTACCAAAAGTCTATCTGTAACAATCATAAAACCTTTTTAGTTGTCATCATACCAATGAAAACAATCACAATTTCCTCATGATTGTTGACTATAAGAAGTAGATCCACCATGCCATCAATTCCCAACAACTTTTTTGAGATGACTTTTTTTCCTCCAGATCAAGAAATCAGAAACTTTTCCTTTTCCATGATTAATTAATCTAAATTATGTCTTAATCAACTAGGATAATTTGAAATCATCCTATAGGAAACTAGATTGTCTCATAATTTTAAGTTTGGCTGTAATGAACAGTCAAAAAGGTAATTTAAATTTCCAATCTCACACAGATTCTTTGTTTATAAGGGTGGAAGGGAAGGCTGCAAATAAATATTGCTTATTGGTGTCATATTACTGATCTCATCCAGATTCTAAAAAGATAAATACCAGATTAGAAATGAAAGAAGGTGCCAAACAATATTATGGAAAACCACGTTACAAAAATATGACTGATGCTCTTGATTTCCATTGTGGAGGAATTGAGATGATTTTGATACCCTTATCATCCTAGGATGATTAACTTATAGGCATAGTTTTGGTTGCTCAAAGAGCTCCTTAGCAAATAGATTTTCATTTCATTTCATTTTTTTTTAAATTTTAGATCTGGATTCATGAACCATAACAGGAGCAGGCAATTATTAGTATACTTTCATTGTTTCCTGTCAGAATATCTATTAGACAAAGAAAAGTTAGTACCATGGGAGAAGAACTATTTCATAGGAAATTAAATTTCTGAAAAGCACTTCTGTATCATTACACTTGTCAACCTCAGCTCATCTCCATGCCTGTATAGTGCTCTGCCTTCACCCTTCTGAGCTAATGGAATTATGGATAGGTGTGGTGAGAAGTGCTTGCATCACATGGCATACGCTGATATATTCCATTCATTTCTGGAATATTGTAGAGCAGTAAATGGCAGACAATGTTGCTGAATATTGGAAAATTAGAAGATAGATGATTGCATTCCTGTTGTCTTATACTACCAGGTTCCCTTTATTAGATATAATCATGTCTGTCCAAAGAATCAGTCATGTAACTTGATTTTTATATAATTTTTGACCTTGTAAAGTGGTTTGTAGTCATCATTTTTATGCAGTGTGACATCTCTTCTGTACATATTTATCCTGGTAAGATCTTTCCAAGATATGGAAAGTACTATAACATCTCCACAGCTTGCAGAACTTGAGTGTTATTTTGCAGGGACATATTCAAAAATACAGCAACCATACAAATCTGTCAAGTAAGAAATATGAAATAGGCAGGAGAAAAATTGAAAAATATTCATTTGTTCTCCACTGTTGAAATGCTGATGGGTTTTTTTCCCCTGAGATTCATGATAAGCCAATTCTGGAATCCTGGGGGTATTTTCTCAAAGTCATGTGAATGTAGATTTAAGGTGTCTTGCATATTGAAAAGCCACGACAGTGAGAGCATTTCCACTACATAGATATTTTATATCACTTTTATTGTTCTGGTTTCTTACGAAAAACTACAAGTGTTTGCCATTCTATCACAGAAAGCAACATCCTTCAAGAATATTCAACATTCCCACATTAGCCAATCTTGCAACCACATACAGACATCCTCTACTTATAAACAGGTTATATCCTGAGATGATATTTATGTTCATTTTATTTGTAAATCCAAACAAGCACAAAAATCACTCCATACATTCACAGTCAATACAGAACATATAATATCCTGTCGCTGTATAATGAAACAGTGTACAGCATGAAGATCAGTGAACAATATACAAATGGAAGTTGGGAGAAGCCAATAAAAAGTATGTTTACGGTATGCTTTCTTGTGATTCCAGGGGCATTCTAGACTGATGTTGTAGACAAGTTTGGTTAGATGGGTGAAAGTTTGAAACTTAAAAGTTCATAAGTGCAGTAATGTCTATATTTTGGCCATTTAGAAAGCTTGTTATACATTGAAGAATAATCAGGTGAAAAGCTTGTGACTAAGCCAATAAACACAGTTCATTTATACTAGTTTAATTATACTTAAATCAATGTACTTTCTTTTAATTAGGTTGAACTTTTTCATTTTTGTAATGCTTATCACATTTGGCCAATGCTATTGCTGCTATTTCTCATAAAAGTTACCAAAAATAAAGACACCTGAAAATATATGCTACGTTAAAATCCAATGCTTTTGTTCAACTTTTAGCTTCAGTGTTGGATTTTCTAGATCTAATATGTTAACAACAGTTATCATGACCACTAGATCTTGATTATTTGCAAACTGTGGCAAAATTATGAATCATGGTAGTGTAATAGTTAAGTAAGGTGTCAGACTAGGACTATAGAGACTCAGGTTCAAGTCCACCTTCACCCTAAACAAATTACTTCCTTCAATCAAATTTATGTTGCGGGGCGAGAAGCTGTTGTGAAGGAAATAAATGGCGCAGAGAACATTGCTTTGAGGTTGGGAGGAAAGGCAGCTGATATATCCAATAAGTAAATAAAAATACAACTTGTATTTAATCCAACCAATATCTAAAATCTGAGTAAACCATTCATTTTCTTCATAAGGAGATCTTTGATCTTCCAGAAAGGAGTGTGGATTACAATCGTAAAGCTAATTATCTCACCCAGTCAGTATGCTGAGGCAGTTCTATCATTCTTCTAATACATATCACTCTTACCTTTTATTTCCCTACCTAGGAAGGGGAAAGGTGCTTAGAGAAAAGAGATGAAGTAGTTAAAACTCCACCATCACTTCTTTTGAAGTGCCCTTTCCAGAAGAACAGCTTTTCCTGAAAGAAAAAGTACAAAGAATTCATTAATATCCAACAAGTAATTAGATCTTACATGTCAGAGTCATTTGCAAAAGACTTGGAGAATGATAACATTTGCAAGGGAAATGTAGATACTCTTTGCAGACAGAACAGAGTAAGTTACACAGATTTGAAACTGTGTATGCTATATGACTGTAGTCCATCAATTGATAAATCTTATGACTAAGAATGAGGCAGAATTTGTAAATCTTCTCATTTGATTTTATCCAAATTTTGTGGTGGCTACCTGCCTTACAATTATGTCCCAAAACACCCACAGAGACCCTATCTGTTAAAGGCTGTTGGCTGTTGGCTGATGGCTGATGTTTTGGCCATTCAGCACTTAAATTCCATTACTGTTCATGATTTTACCCAACTTTATTGCTATTTTAGCATATTTCTCCAGGCCAAATTTAATTGCTATATGTGTGCTAAACTTTTTTACAGTGTTTGTCAATGACTGGATTTTGATTTCTAATTTTCCATAAAACTTCAGATTATCCATATAAATCAATTGTGATATTTTTCTTTTTTGCTTATTGATAGCCAAGATTTGTTTTCTACAAAATCACTGAAAATAGGATTATAGCAATGACAAATAATAAGGATGATGCCTCTCCTAATGTTGACAAGCCCATATTTTTCATTTCCATCCACCAATTCTGTCTTCCATTGTTTCATTATTTCTTCTATAAAAATTCAGATGTTTTTGTTGATATCAAATGTTTCCAAAATTTGATATACCCATTATGTGATAATAAATCAAACATTTTTTTACAGTCAACCTTGACTATAGAAAATTGTTTTTTTGGCTTTTGCAATTTTCCACATTAACTTTATCAGTCAGAAATTGATCGTTTGTATCCTACTTTTTCTCTTATTCCCTTTCTGTTCTACTGGAAGGATGATATTTTTTGATAAATAAATTAAATGTTTTTAAATAATCTAAATTATTATTATTATTACTATTACTTTAGAAAAAGAAAAGGAATCAAACACTCCTTTAAAAAGTGAAAAAATACAATAGAAAAAAGTATATCATTGTAAAAGTTAACAATTTCAATTACTTATCTAATGTAAATATTATTCAAATTCTTATGTACATTTCTAATACATTTATATAACTGCCATTCTGAAATCAGTTCCACATTTCATTATATTAGTTCATACAAAGTCTATGTCTGTAGATAATCATTTTTATATTGAAAATGTAATCAGGTTTTCAATCCATTAAATAAATGGGCTCCATACATTTATCTTTCCAATGCTATAATATAAATCTTTGATTGTGGTAAGATCACAACTTATACAACAGAAAATAATATTTAGAATATGTTGTACTTTGCCACATTTACATAAAGGATAAAGGCAGTGTTTCATTGAAGATGTAATGAGAATTATATTTCATTAAAACATATGTATTTACATACCAAATTTTGGGAGAAAGTAGTGGACTATATAAATATGACGGTGTGACAAATCTAAAATTTTCAGAGGGTATCATTCTCTTGAATTACATAGCTATTACATGGAATTTGACAATGGACAATGCAAATTTGTTTATCCAAGCCTGAAGGATTGATTAAAAATGGGTAAATTTAAGTGTAAGGGGTGCAATGGCCTAGTGGTTAAGATATTGGGTTTGTTGATTGCACGGTTGACAATTCTGGACCCAAATACCACATGACAGGATGAGCTCCCATTCTTGGCACAACTCCTGCCAACTTAGCAGTTCCAAAGCTTGCAAATGCAAGTAGATAAATAAATAAAATTACTTTGGCATGAAAGTAACAGTGTTTCATGCACTTCGGCATATAGTTATGCTGGTCACATGTCCAGGGAAGTGTCTTCAGAGAATGCGGGCTCCCTCAGCTAAGAAACAGACAAGAGCGGCATGAGACACAACTGAATAAGGGAAAACTTTGCCTTTCCTTTTTTTAAAAAAAATATAAAAATAATTGACTGGTATCTAAAAAACAACATAATAAGTAGAGAATAGGCATCTCTAGTTAATACAACTACCTAATTCCAGTTTAGCCTGCATATTTCCAAGAAATTATTTTCTTTCAAAATTAAGATAGAGGGACAATCTTTTATAAAGATGCAGCAATTCAAATAGGATTATATCAGTTTGAAAATATTAGTACTAATTGATTAAATTGTGCAGACTTAATTTACATTAGGCATGACATTTTGATATATTGCTTTCTGGAAATGGCATTCTACAAATTGTCTAAAATTGGCTCTGAAATGGAGATTCCACTTCCAAAAGACTTCTCTTGTGTCCAGCAGAAGGAATCTTGTAGAAACTCAAGAACTGAAAATCTTAACCTGAGAAAAATAAGGTGGCTGGTGATGTGGTCTTCATGTCCCCCTTAACTTTTCCATACAGAATTTCACATGGCATAATAGTAGGGAAAATTAACCATTTAATTTATGGAAATTCACTCAATATGATATCTAACTACAAGCAAGGACAACCATATCACATCATTGCCCTTAAATCATTATTTTTGCATTTGGATCACCATATTATTTTTGAAAGATTGCAAAAAACTGAATATGCCAATACTTAGGTTCTGATTATCTAATACAATTGCCACTCATGCTGGCCCTACCTTAGATCAGTGATGGTGAACCTTTTAGAGACCGAGTGCTCAAACTGTAACCCAAAACCCACATGTATTGTCAGATGCTGGGGCATGGCCCATTGGGTGGGTGTGACTAATTGGGTGGGTGTGACTGTTTGGGTGGGCATGGCTTTGATGGTAATGGCAGACTGGGCAGGACTAAAAAATTCAATCAATCAATTCCAATTTTGCGAGTTTTTTTTCTCGTGAGAAGTTGAAATTGATTGATTGATTGAATGAACCTTTTTTTTTTTTGCACTTGGCGGCGGAGGCCAAAGCGAAAAGGTTTTATAAAACCCAGCTGAAAACCTAGGACTGGAGTGACGGTGTGTGTGCCCACAGAGAGGGCTCTGCGTGCCACCTGTGGAACGCGTGCCATAGGTTCGCCACCACAGTCTTAGATGGTTTATGCTGAAAAGAACAACAGTACTTGTAGCATCTTAGACATTTCCATATGAACCCCCTGTTCCTTAAAGATTGTCTTATATTTTATGTACATTTCTGCTGTCAGAAGTGATAGAAAATCCCATTGCCAAAGTTGATGAATAATAAGTATTTCCACAGACTTTCAAACATGAAATAGTATAGAGCCACATGTGGCTCTTTGAACCTTCTCCTGCGGCTCCCAACCTCCTCTGCCATTTGCAGAGAGAGACAGACAGATAGAGAGAGGCACTTGTGCTTCCCTTCTCTCTCTCTCTCTCTCTCTCTCTCTCTCTCTCTCTCTCTCTCTCTCTCTCTCTCTCTCTCTCTCTCTGTAAAAAAAAGAGTGGCCTCACCGTGTTCTCTGATGAGCTGATGAGCTTATTGGGTGGGGCTCCTGCCTTGGCTGTGTCTCTGCAGGAAGCAGGAAGCAGAAAGGGCAGGAGAGAGCAAGCCCAATAAGAAAGTGTGACAGCTTGTTGGAGAACAGCTTGAAGCCAGCTTGCCAGGTGAGCAGAAGATTGCAGAGAGGAAGAGAGGGGAGAGAGAGAGAGAGAGAGAGAAAGAGGGAGAGAGAGAAAGAGGGAGGGGGAGAGAAAGAGAGAGGGAGAGAGAGAAAAAGAAAGAGAGAGGGAGAGAGAGAGGAAAGAGAAAGAGAGAGAGGGAAAACAGAAAGAAAGAGAGAGAGGGAAAAGAAAGAAAGAAAGAGAGAGGGGGGGAAAGAGAGAGAGAGAGAACTCATGCACAGCAGCTTCTATTCCTTTTTAATTAAATTCTTTAATCAAGCTCTTCTCCTCGCGCATGCGTGCACAGGTTTTGCGGCTCCCAGTATTTTCTTTTCTCTGGGAAACAGGTCCACGTGGCTCTTTGAGTGTTTAAGGTTGCAGACCCCTGCTATAGAATAATCATATATCAGGCATCTTAGCCTTCTTAAGTGAGCAATCCACCCTTGCTCATTAGAAATCAGTGTTTCCATTCCATTACCTTATTATTTAAAAAAATAAAAACAAAAAACCTACTAAAACTAAAGTAAAAAAAATCTCCATTTCAGTAATTTGGTTTGTGATTTTTTTTGTTTGTTTGTTTGTTTAATCAACAGGTTGTTGCCTTTAAAGTTGCCTTCCTAGACTTATTTCTTTGGCCAGCAGTTTATAGAATTAGGCTGTTACTGAAAAATTGCAAAACCCATGAAACCAAATGAACTTGCTTCAAATAATGTTAAGCCATGCAGTCATCTGGTTAATTCTAATTTGTGTTCTGTAGTTCCATGATATTTTTCCATCAATATAAAGCATACAGACCCCATTATTTGTAACAATATCCCATTGCAAAGAGACTTGTAGCTATTTAGAGATATTCTTCCTGGTTTGGATTGAGTGAATTGTGCAGACTTAATTTCCATTAATGTGACATTTTGATATGTTTTTCTGGAACTGCAAGTAGAAAATTGGCAGAAATGTAGAATGGCAACAGGCTGGCAGTCTAGATTTGCCAGATTCCTGTGAATGTTCATGAAACTGATAAACAATAACACGTTTTATTTAGGTTATACACTATGCAGATGAATACCTGGGTGTAGCAGATTTGGATATACATTTTTCACTACACTGTATGTGTACAGAAATCTTTTCTTCAAATATTTGAAAGGATTTAGCATAGAATGTATGCCATTCTGAATCAGTTTTTTATATCACTGTAACACTGAACCACTGGAAGAAAATCCTCAGTTTCTAAAACAAAAGAAAACAGTTAATTTGCTACATTTGATTCCAACATGAATTATATTATGGAATATTCAGCAAAGAATCCCATAAGATCCTCTTTATGCTTTATGTCATAGACACTTCCAATAAACAGACCTGAGGGTAACAGTGAAAAACAAGAAGTCTCTTCTATAGATGAGAAAAAGCATAATGTTGCCAAAAGGAATTTGGTTATCCAATTCCACATGAAGGAAGGAATGCAATCCTTTTTTAAATATATACCTTTGATACCATTGTTAATAATGAATGATTATACATAACTGGAATGAAGAAAATCTCAGCTTAAAATTGTGCGAACAGAATCACAAGTGGAGGAAAAGAAAAACATTCTAATCTGATACTAATAGAAGAGAATATATGTAACTCAGAGTTGAAGTATGGACTCCTTAGTGCTCTTTGAGCTTGATTGCTTGCAGATATTTTGTTATCAACTATGTAACATCTTCAATGATAGAAGGGAGTGGGGTTTGCTGTCTATTTATATACCGGGCGAAGGGAAGGGGTAGAGATTACACGAATAGAGGTAGAACCTCTTAACCCCCCCTGGGTTTTTTTGGGGGGGGGGTAGAAAGAGTGCTCCCTCGGAGTTCGTGCTTTCTCCGCCTCCCAGCCGTTTTTGTTTCTTCGGAAACAAAGTGAAACGCCGCTACCATCTCTGCGCCTAAAGTGTTCTGGTGAGTGACTTTTAAAGCGGACAGAGCTGTTTAAAGGATTTTATTGGTAGTGTTTTATTTCTCTTTTAGTTTATGCTGATTTTTTTCTTTTTTGTTTGTTGCTGGTGTGGAGAGTGAAAGTAAGATGGCGATTTGAAAGTGCTTTCATTTTTGTTTTGTTTTTCCGGAAAGAAAGAACTGATTTAAACGGAACGTATGGACTATATAGTTCTATTTTCTTTTAAGTTTTCTTTTGAAAGTGTTTTGGAGGTTTTGAAGTTTTTTTTTCTTGCACTCTCCTTGGTTTTTTTTTTTTAATTTTAAGGATTCTAGTATTTTTCCTTTCTTTTCAAGAAGGAAGAAAGAGAGAACAAGATTTTGAAAAATGGCTTCAAAGAGGCAACCAGCTTCTACAGTTTCTAAGGTGGCTTCTTCTCCTGCAATCTTATCACTACAACAACCTAAAGCTATACCATCACAGCAACCTAAAGTTACACCTCCACCTTCTCTCCTTTGCCAGTATTATCTGTACAAGATATGAAAGATATAATGGGAAATGCTGTATCCCAAATCAGAGAGGAAATGAAGCAACTTTTTGAACAGAATAAATCTGAAAGTAAAGAGGAAATGAAGGACCTTCTTAAACAGAATAAATCTGAAAGTAAAGAGGAAATGAAGGAGCTTTTAGAGAAGAATAATACTGTTCTGAGGCAAGATATAGTAACAGCCTTATCAGGATTGGCTTCTGTGGTCAAGAAGCTGGATTCCAGAGTGGATGAGGTTGCAGATAAAGTAGACCTCTTGGAAGATAAATTTGAAGATACGGAAAAAAAGATGGAAACTTCACAAGATGATATTCTTATGTCTCAGTATAGGGAAATGGAATATGCTCTGAGAATCAGGGGTCTGAAAGAAGACATGAATCAAGATTTGATAGAGATGGTGGTTAATGACCTGGCTGTTGTTCTGAATAGGGATAAAGATGGATTATATAGAGAAGTGGAAAAAATTTACAGAGTTAACTCCTGGGTTGCGAAACAAAAGAATTTGCCAAGAGACGTGGTGATCTACTTTGCAAAGAGATCTCTGTGTAATGAAATTATACAAGCTTTTTATAATAAGAGGTTCCAGATTGCTGCCCAAGATGTCATCATTCTAAAGGAAATCCCATCCAAAATTTTAAGAAATAGAAAAGACTTTGCCTTTTTAGCTAATGAACTTAAAACAAGATTGATGCCTTTCAGATGGGAGATTCCGATGGGTATTGTTTTGAGCCATGCGGGGACACGTTACAGACTCAACACTGTTACTAAGGCAAAAGAGTTTTATAATTCGGTCCTGGGAGCAGGCTCATCTTCATCTATGATCCAGAAAGCTTTGGATGGCAAAGAGGTGGAACAGCAGCCTGAAGGATTAGGTTTGATGGCTGCTGGAAAGTCACAGGTTGAATGGTCGCGACAAACAGAGATCAAAGAGCAAAGAATGACTCGTGCACCACATGGACGTAAGGAAAAGGAACAACAAAAGAAAGAAGTCAAAGAATCTTCTCAAGAAAGTGTCTTGTTGCCGGTGGGAGGAGCAAGACCCAAGAGTTCTGCAACATATTCTTCAATGGCAGACCTTCGGGTAGTCTTCTCCAGGCTTCTGGTTAAGGGAGATGGTAAAGTTCCTGACCTGGAATGTTAATGGCCTCAGCTCCCCTCAGAAGAGAAAGAAAATCTTTCATTACTTAAAGCAACATAACAATGATATTATTTGCTTGCAGGAAACACATATTTTACCTAAAGATCAAAAATATTTAGTCAATGCTCGCTTGGGAGCTCATTTTGTATCTTCTGCTCCTGGGAAAAAAGGGGGCGTAGTTCTCTATGTTAAGCAAAACTTACCAGTCTGTCTGGTAGAATCAGATCCTCAAGGAAGATATGTTATGATTGAACTTGGTTTATATGGCAAGAAAATACTTATAGTGGGACTGTACGCACCAAACCAACAACAGGAACAATTTTATAGATTGTTACATCAGAAATTAAGTTCGTTGGACTATAGATCTGTGATATTAATGGGAGATTGGGATGGTGTTTTAGATACACAAAGGGACAAAAAAGGATCTTCTACTTTTTTCAAACAGGCTAAACTATCTAAAGCTTTTTTTGATTTGAAAGACGACTGGGAGCTGAGAGATTATTGGCGTGAACGTAACCAAGAGGAGAGAGACTTTACCTTCTTCTCAGATAGACATCAATCTTTTTCAAGAATTGACTTTTTTTTATTACAACTGACTTATATATTAGGGTAAAGAATATAAAAATCTTTCCTAGGTCGTTGACGGATCATAGTCCAGTTTGGATGGAACTGGCTGATGAAAAAGAGGAGAGGAGATCGTGGAGGGTGAATGAGAACTTATTTAGACAAGAAAAGAATGTTCAAAAATTAAAGGAGTGCTTAAAGGATTATTTTGCTTTAAACATGTATAAGGGAACTTCAATATCAATGGTATGGGATGCAGGTAAAGCTTTCATGTGTGGGATTCTGATAAAAATGAATAATGTCCATAGACAGAAGTAGATCCAGAAACGTAAGTTTGCTGTATGGGAAAAATGGACAAATTTCATACAATATAAATTGGATATAAAAAAATATCATTTAGCTTTTCAATAACTTGTATATAAATTTTGATATTTTATAGATTGTACTTTTTTTATTTTTTATCTCTTTTCTTCTTTCTCTTTTCTTTTTTATTATTATTATTCTTTTTTCTTTGAAGTACTTTTTCTTTTTAATATTTATGCTTTTTTCTTATATATATTTTATTGTTAATCATTTTATAAGTTGTTCATGTAAGCTATTTAGATATACTTATGATTTATATTTTTTCAATTTCTTTAAGATTCTTAAAAATTTTAATTAAGCCTATTTTCAGCTCTGGGAAGCTCGGGAGGGGATGGAGGAGGTGGTTTGGGGGGGTGGGTGAGGGTTGTTTTGTTTTTTGTTGTTGTGTTTTCTGTTTTTTGTAAAAACATTTAAAAATTTCTAATAAAAAAAAAGAATGTATTTTATTCTTTTTCTTTCCATTTTAGTTTTTTAATTATCTCTTTTAAATAGCATATAATTGTTGTTTATCTCTATGTGCCTGTTAATGGCTGAGTTGTTTGAAAACCAGGCATCCAGAAATTCTCTGCAGTTTGGGGATTTAATAATAATAATAATAGTAGTAAAGTTGGAAGGGACCTTGGACATCATCCAAGGTCCCTTCCAACTTTAGCTTGGTCTAGGATGCTGACACTTTCCCAGTTCAAACAATGGTTGACTTCATGTGTGGTCAATTCAAACTGGCCATATTGAGTGCCTTTATTTACAGGAACAGCTGTTTTGGTATTCTCCACCTCTTGTCCTGAATGGAGTTGTAGAAAGAACCAGTGCACAGAATGAACGTCCTCTTTGTTTTGCCACTTCTGTTTGCAGCACAGATAGCAGCCATAACCAGAAAAATAATTGCATGACTTTGTGTTATGTATCAGTTACAACCTTTTCTAGACAGGGAGGCACCCAAAGTGACTAGCACAATAAGCTCTACCAGTAGGTGGGCTTGTCTTTGAATAGCACCCAGAAGCTGCAGTTCATACAAAATACAGCAGTAAGTAGTTATGAGTACCTCTTAATCTGCACATGTTAACATCTCTGTTCCATGAGCTGGATTGGTTGTCACTGTGCCTCCAGGTTTAGTTCACCATGTTCTCCATAGCATGGTCCAGGTTATTTGCAATTCTACCTCTCTCCTACACATGAGATATAGCAGGAGATACATGTTATTGGTCATATCCATTAAAGATAATTAGTGTGATACAGGAAGAATTTTTTCTATTACTGTTTTTGTGTCCACACAAAAGGGTGTCCATAGTGAGGGGATCAAAGTAATTGAGATGGCAGCAACAATCAAACTCCTGCCCTATTTGCATCTAAATGCAAATAAAATATGGTGAGTCCTGAATTATGTGGTTTTGGCTGCTATTTTGACTTTTTTGATCCTCTGAAGAGCCCTTGTATATACATATGAATGGCCATATGTGTATAATGATCTATGTGTATCTCTCTCTCTCTCTCTCTCTCTCTCTCTCTCTCTCTCTGTCTCAGTAAATATATATATATATATATATATATATATATATATATATATATATATATATATTCCTCTATATAACCATTTATATCATCATCTATATCCTATTTGTTGTTACTTGCTGTTGTTGCTGAAATTTCAAAATGTATTTTATACTTATTGCTATCTGCCTGGAAGGCAACCTAAAAACAAGCATATAGTCTACATAAAAGCAACAGAGAGAGGGGAGGAAGATCCTAAGGGTGGAGGGTTGGGGATGGTAGGTGCTTGAGTCCCTTTGGAACTCTGACTTGGGGCCATTCTGTACTTTAACAGAACAAGGGGGCAATAGAGCCAGTAGAGAGTTATAATGAATAAACCTTGCCCATTTCTGTTGCTGTGTCTTGCTTGGTGGATGTTTTCCTTGCCAGTTGGCACCTGTTGAAGAGAGAGGGCAGCAAACAAGAGGGACTCAACCAGGGTAGTGCTGTTGGCTATGACTCAGAAGAGACACAATAGTGGAAGGAGAGGGACCGGCAATGATAGTTTTTTCCGCTGACACAAGGATGGGTAGATAGCATTCAACGCAAGAGTCCAGAAACGCTCTTAGACTCAGGGGTTTCTATAGGGGGATGCCAATACAAAACCAGTACTATCTTGAGCCTTTTGACTCCTGAGTGAAAAATATACTCTGGGCATTCAGGTGCTTGTAGATACACCCAAAACTTTGAAAAATATTTTTGTCTTCAGCCTTTTTTTCTGCTGAATTATTTTCCTAAATGCAGAAGCATCAAATTTGGGAGGGAGGTGGAAGAGGAATCTGGTCTTACTTTTATCTTTTTATACATGAAGAACCCTACAAGACTATTTCTAGCTTGCCAGCATGAATGAAAAGTGTTCATTCTGGATTGTGTAGAGCTGGAGAGTAAAACCTAAGAAGTATTAAAAATGGTAATCACCTGTTAGTCCAAGCTGGAATGAAAAGATCTGGTGTTATAAATATCCCAGCATCTATGAAAACAAATGTACCCTGGATAATGTGAGATAAAGAGATATAATGCAGAACATTTTGGCTTTCTCTGTGATTGTATACTTAAGGCTAAATAAACACATATTTCTTCCTACATCACACCTCCAGTGCCTCCTCTGCCTTCTTCTTTGTGTCATAAAAAGCCCTCGATACAATCATATCTATTCTATCTCTTCTTTTTTTGCAGTAAATATCCTGGTAGGCCTAAGTAGGCTTTTCAGTTGCACAGCACCAAAGAAACTGAATCATTTGCACTGATGTATTATTATTTAGAGCTTAGACTAGACAAAGGTTTAGAACATAATGCTGTACTATAGGGAACGATTCTGAACAGACAAAAAGGATTAAATACACTAACTGAGCTTTCCATCTGTATATCCTTCCATGCACTATCGAAAAAATATATGAAAACCTTTCTTAAAAAGAAAAAAAATGAGATCCACCTGCTTTTAGATCTGAGAGAGAAGAAAAATGTAATGAACCGATTTCTTGTGACCAAGCTAGAAATACAGACATTTCAGAAAATATTAGCACTATCTGATGCAAATGCTTTTAATTAGTACATACATCATCATGAGGCAATACATCCTTCACATACTCATACAAAGCATACTGGCCAAAATCTCTAAACTGTAATTGTGCAGTAGTATATGGATATTCATGCAATGATTTCTAAATAGTAATTCAGAATCTTACCCATTGTTTTTACTTTAAAAAAAAACAACTCACATGGAGTCAAACATTCAGCTAAGAATTCCAGGAACTGTTAAGCTGATGTAGCCTTCACTGTTCAAAATTTCCATGATCTAATATGGTAGAGAGAGGGTCTTCTTGTATCTATCTTGAAAGATACCAGAGGAGGCTAGAGATTCAAGATTGACTTTCTCAGTAATAGCCCTTCCCAATGGAGCAGCTGCTCTTCCAGGTTAGTTGAATCTCCAGCCTGATGATGTTCCAGAAGATGGTAATAGCAATCTTCTTTAAAAGATCCATTTGGAGTCATTTGATGGCAGCTATGAGTTTATTCAGTTATTATGTATTGTTTTTATGGTTGGATTTCATCATTTTAAAAAGATTTTTATCTCATTTGTCCTAAGTCACTAGGAGTGGAGCATTATGGGATATGTAAATTTTGATAGATGATAGATATAGGTAAATAGATAGATGATAGATGATAGATAATAGATGGATGGATAGATAGATGATAGATAGATGGATAGATAGATAGAGTGAGAGTTTGAGAGATTGAGAGATCGAGAGAGAGAGATTGAGAGAGAGAGACAAAGAAAGAGAAAGACACAGAGATACATCATTAAAAAGTATGAAACATGGACATTAATATATCTATGTTGAATAGACAGAAATGAGTACTAGTACCATTTGAGAAAGAAACAAGGAAGACCCATTTTTAATCCTCAGTAACCCAACAGTAACTAGGTTGAACTATAGGTTGAACTAGAGTATTTCTATTGCTGTGTTTATATATATATACATACAAACACCCGCAAAAACCTCAGAAAATATATATATATATATATATATATATATATATATATATATATATATATATGTGTGTGTGTGTGTGTGTGTGTGTGTGTGTGTGTGTGTGTGTGTGTGTGTGTCTGAGGTTTTCGCGGGTGTTTGTATGTAGGTCTTTGGTTATTCGGGTTTTCTCCCACGTAAAATTGGAAGTGTCTTGGCGACGTTTCGACGAAGTCTCATTCGTCATCTTTGGGCTGGTGCTTTCGGCTTCGTGCTTCTAGGAGCAATGTGTGATTGTAGCTGTTTCCTCCTTTTAACTGCCACTGGGGGTATGAACACAGCCAAGCTCTCATCCAATCAGTTCATATCCCCACAGGCAGTTAAAAGGAGGAAACAGCTACAATCACACATTGCTCCTAGAAGCACGAAGCCGAAAGCACCAGCCTGAAGATGACGAATGAGACTTCATCGAAACGTCGCCAAGACACTTCCAATTTTACGTGGGAGAAAACCCGAATAACCAAAGACATATATATATATATATATATATATATATATATATATATATATATATATATATATATGTGCTTGAATAAGCTGAGAATATTGGGCTATCCATGAATAAATCAATAGTGAAAATTAAAACATATTAACACATTTTTCACAGTATTTTGGTTAAAATTTCAAGATTTGGCTTATCCATGGATGGTCACAAATGAGTATATATGAATATGTATAATATTTTTTTTATTTTTTGGTTTTATTTCATCTGAAGACAATAGCTTCCACCTTGACTTAAAAAGTCTTCTCAATACTCTTCTACTTTATTGAGCTATGCAAAAAGGCCAGACTTCTTAATGGTACAACACTGGCTCTCACAAAGCAACTTAAAAAATTAGTATATGGTGAAATCTGTATAATCTTTAAAAAGACTAATTATTTTGCATCTTCTTGTAGATCTCAGGTTATGTAAATGCAATAAGAAGTAAAATAAATTTTACACAGAATCCTGATGGGAACAAATTTAAATGCCAGTAGATCTCAGATGAGATAAACCTAAATAAAACAATTCCTGGAAGGGCTTCATCGTATTACCATCCATCTAGAAAGTGTCAGATACTATGCTAAGTCTAGAACAGTGATGGGAAATCTCTGACATGTGTATCAAAGGTGACACACACCATGACATTTTGGGTGACATACCAACTTTCGTCAACAATACTAACAACAATTATTTTCAAAAGTACATCCCATGTTTTTCAAAAATTATAGAGGCTACATGAAAATTTGGTGTGTTCTTGAAGGTCCTTTGGATCCTCTGAAAATGAGTTTGTTTCACTTGATTTCCTTTTTGTAATTAATTGATATTTCTTTATAAAATGTATAGTGCCATACATGATTGGGCTGTATACATTTTTTTAAATAAATGAACATATAAAGAATTGTTTCTTTTTTTTCAGATGCGAGGAGGACACACTAGGAGAGTTAAGTTAGGCATTTCCAAATATTTGACACATCAAATGAAATCATCACTGATCTAGAAGCGTTTTAATTTAAAAAAAAAAACTATGGAAGAAGGATGCTTAGTCATTCTATAAAGTTTTGTTGTTGTTGTTAGTTGCGAAGTGTCCAATCCATCGTGACCCCATGGACAACGTTCCTCCAGACCTTCCTGTCCTCTACCATCTTCTGGAGTACATTTAAGCTCACGCCTACTGCTTCAGTGACTCCATCCAGCCATTTCATTCTCTGTCATCCCCTTCTTCTATTGTCCTCAATCTTTCTTAGCATTAGGCTGGGAAACTATAAAATTTATAAAGTACAATTTCCATCTATCCCTCACCATAATCTAGTGCCTCTAAAGGTAGAATTTCTGTTTTAATTTTTGTAGTTTTAAAAAACAGAATTGGCTGATAGAAACTCAATTCCTAAAAGTGGGCTGTTCCACTACAATAATCCCTAGAAGCATATATTGCTTTAAAAGTGTTTTTAAAACAGGCCTGCAGTCCATAACCCAGATCATAAAAGACTAAGAATGAAATAAGAATTACAATAAGCCTTCAAAAAATAATGGACAAGAAGTGAATGGTTAGATTATCAGAAAAATACACATGCTTTTTCAGCCTACATTTAGAAAAGCAATGTGGCATGCTAACAGGGAAGAGGTGGTGGGAGCTTGAAGAGATAAACATCCATAAATAATCTTCTGATAAATGAGTAAATAAGTAGGGAAAAGGATTCATGAACAGACTTTAAAACATTAGGCAATCAAACCATATATTTTAAAGATAGCTTGACTCATACTAAAACTGAATCAGCAGCCAGGTTGGACTTGCAAAAACAGAGAAATAAAATTCTATTTCTTTTGCAAATGCAATGTTATCTAAAGGTTGTGAATAATGATTCAGAACCATCTTGCCTGCCAGGTTCTCTGCCTGCATTCAGAACAGAAATCTGGGGTGGAACTAATGGTTCTAGTTATGCGCACATACATCTCACCCAAGGGAATGAGATGTGAACACAGCAATATTAAATGCGGCTTTAGTAGAGGCTGATCTAACCCTACAGGCTGATTTTGCTCAGGGATTCTATTTTATGAAAGGTGATGGTGAAAAAAAAAGTGCCAGCTGAAATGCTGAAGGAGGAAGAAGGAGTATCCATTAAAAGCAAACAAAAATACAGTAAAACATTGTATGGACTTAGGTTTATGGCCTAGAAAGCAGAATTGAAGTTCCTTAGCTCATTAATTCTAAGTAATTTCATCCTGGGAAACACAAGGATATTTTAAGAAGCATGGGTACGAAGGCAAGTTTCTTTCTAACAAGAAAAGCACAAAACAATGAATTATTCTGCTTTTTAATATTTTAAGCCTAGGCCTGAAGTATCCATAAAAACATCTGTTTGTGATTAATGAAACATCGTCTGACATCGTCTGATCAATATTTATTAATCCTGCTTTTTCTCATTACCTAGTATATTCCAGCACTTCAAAATAGGATTAGATAATAACTAATCTAATGTTTTTATGCATCTCATTAGCCTGACTTGCCTCCCACCAGATTTTTATTTTAATGGTATAAGCCTTATTTCAACTTATTTTCAATCCTTAAAATACTAAATATGCATTTCAATGTATGTAATTACTGAAGCATTCTACAAAATATATGGTATAACTAAAATAACTTTTAGTTTTAGAATTTTGACTTACAAAGTCTGCTTACATTAACTTATATCTTAAAATAAATAGAATAGAGTAGAGTAGAATAGAATAGAATAGAATAGAATAGAATAGAATAGAATAGAATAGAATAGAATAGAATAGAATAGAATAGAGCTGGAAGGGACCTTGGAGGTCTTCTAGTCCTGCTCGAGCAGAAAATCCTATATCATTTTTGGAGGCAAGTAGGGGTGGGATGAGATGGGATGGGATGAGATGATATGGGATGGGATGGGATGGGTAGATGGATGGATGGATGGATGAACAAATCCATAGACTTATTATTTTAAAGTGTCTCAAAGTTGCAGATGGTTGCAAACTCCTATGGTGTCAATACCAAAAGAACTGCTCTGGCTCTTAATTTTAGAATGCATCTATTTGAGGAATTTCTTCTTCCATCACAACGCCTGCTAGGCCTTAGACATCTGCAGCAGAGGTCCTTCTGAAGATGGTTTCATAGTAAATTAGTATTTTGATGCTGTCTTCTCCTGAAGTGTTCCCAAGCTTTGTAGAAAGTACCTCCTCAATAATTTTGTTTAGCACTTACTATCCCTTTCTTTCTTTCTTTCCCTCCCTCCCTTTCTCTCTCTGCTTTTAGAAAGCAATCAGAATATATCTATGTTGCTCTGTTTTCAGTTGCTAAATATATTCATTTTAATCCATGTTTTGAAATAATTCTTCTCCTTCTGCTTCCATTATTTGAATAAAGGATGGATATAAATGATGTGAGTGTGTATGGGTAGGGTTAGTCAAATAAACATTGAGTTTAGATTTTATTGTAACTTAACTTGAAAATGTTTGCAGAACACTTTTCATCTCATCCTTTTCTCTATAGCTCCATGTACCTATCTCACAAATTGAAGAAGCTCCCCGAATTATCCACAGAGGATTTTATTTGGGTGCATGGGGGACGAAAGACAGAAAACTTTGCTTCTATGCACCTTTGAGTCAAAAACTTCATAATCTATATCATCAATATGTTTCAATAAAGGAGGATATTTGTATTCAGAAGTGAAATGACGGGTCCTTGGTATTCTCTGCACTTGGTTGTTTTCTTGCAGACATTTCTACATGAAGCAAAGTTTCATCTAACATCTAATCCATTTCATTTAACATGAAATCTAGTATGGCCATTTGTTCCTGACTCAGACATTTCAGAATGAAACTTAAAATTATGGTTAGCAGAATGCGTAAATCCATAAAAATAAAATGAAATTCAAGATTCAGGTTTCTATCATCATTATTAAATACACACCTTATGAATGGCAACACTCTAGTAATTTCATGTTGTCACCACATTTATGAATTAGTTAAAGATCAAAGTATTTAATGTTTCAGGCACGTTGATACATGTCCTGCCCCCACTTCCCTATACCAGGGCTTTTCAACCGGTGGTACATTGGCACCTGACAAGTGGTACGCGACCCTGGCAAGCCTAGCCAAGTATAGTGGGGGAGGGAGCAAGCCAAAACAGCACAGCACAGGACTTGGCATGAGGGAGTCCTCAGGAACTTAGGGCTGCTGGGGCGAGACAAAGAAAGGAGAAGGGAGGTGGAGAGAGGAGAGGTTATAAAAGGAGGCAGTTTTGGTAGGAGAGGGAGAGGAAAAAAAGATGCTGGAGAAAGAGTCAGAATAGAAAAGGCTTTTGTCAGAGAAGCAATGAGAGAGAGAAAGAGAGAGAGAGAGAGGAAAGGCTTTTGGGGAGGTGTATGTGTATCAGAAAGAGAGGGAAGGAGAGAGAGAGAGAAAGAGAATGGGAAGTATTTGGAGAGACATGTGTATAAGAATGGGAAGGCTTTTGGAGAGAAGTGTGTGTGAGAAAGAGAGAGAGAGAAAAGTCTTTTTGTGAGAGAAGCAGTGAGGAGAAAGGTAGAAGAGAAGAGAAGAGAAGAGAAGAGAAGAGAAGAGAAGAGAAGAGAAGAGAAGAGAAAGATGGTAATGAGAAAGAGGAAGGCAGGGAAGGAGGGAGGGAAACAGGAAGAAAGAGAAGGAAGGGGATGGGAATGAGAAGCAAAGAGGCAGGGAGGGAGTGAAACAGGAACAAAGGGAATGAAGGAAATGGTAACGAGAAGGAGGGCGGCAGGGAAGGAAGGAGGTAGGGAAGGAGGAAGGAAGAGCAGGAGGGAGGGAGGAAGAGAGGAAGGAAAGAAGGAAGGAAGTAGAATGGAATGACAGGGAGGGAGGGTGTGAGGAAAATCCTGCCTTAGCACTTGGCCAACAGCAACCCTTCTGCCCTTTTGCCATCCCCTTGGTCCTTCCTCCTGGCCTAACCTGATGTTCTCCTATTGCTAAAGATGATTTGGTTACAAAGCTGGATCTCCTCACATGGAGAGAGAATGGGCCTCCCTCTGACCCATGCATTTTGCTCTCCTGCACCCACCATGAGCAATCTGGCCAAGGAGAACGAACACAGCAGCAGCAGCCTCGAAGAGGAGGTAAGCGCAGCTGGATGCCCCCTCAGGGAAGTGGGGCTGGGTTGGGCTGCAGGATCCTGGTGTACCAGGAGCTCGAGGACTGGGCTGGGTGCTTGTCCTCTGCTGCCCAAGGCTCTGGGCACCTGCACCAGTGTCTGAGAATCCCCCACATGGCCCAAGAAGGACAGTGAGGCTCTTCTGGTGGACCATGCCCAGTCACCCGTCCCAGTCCCACCCCCCTCCACTGGAGATCCTGGTTCCCCCACACAGGTGCCCCCTGACCTGAGCGACATTGAGTGGCCACACACACACACACACCACCCTACCCCAACAGTAACCACAATGCTGATGCGGTCCTCAATGAAATAAAGTTTGACAACCCTGATATAAAAGGAGGAAGGGGAGAGAGGATATAAAAAGAGAAGGGGGAGAGAAGAGAGGATATAAAAGGAGAAGGGGTGAGAAATTTGTTAAATAAGTTTTGCCCCATTTTATGACTTTTCTTGCCACATTTGTTAGGTGAATCACTGCAGTTGTCAAATTAGTAACACAGTTGTTAAGTGAATCTGGTTTCCCCATTGACTTTGCTTGTCAGAAAGTCGCAAAAGGGGATCACATAACCCTGGGACACTGTGACCATCATAAATAGGAATCAGTTGCCAAGCATCCAAATTTAAATCATGTGACTCTGGGGATGCTGCAAAGGTCATAAGTGTGAAAAATGAACATAAGTCACTTTTTCCAGTGCCGTGGTAACTTCGAATAGTCACTAAGCGAACTGTTGTAAGTCGAGGACTATCTGTACTTTATCACTTTTTTCCTTTTGTTTTGTTGTTGTCATCAAGTTTTTGACACCTTGCTAGGCAACTGGTGGTACTCGAATATTGCTATATCCTAAAAGTGGTACAATAGGTGAAAAGGTTGAAAAGCCCTGCCCTATATTACTTCCTTTCTTCTTGCTCCATCTCCTCAACTCCCTTCACCAACATAAAGTCTTTTTTGCTGTCAAAAGGAGCAGAACAAGTCCATCTGTGCAGATATGTTTACATAACACTGCAGATGGCTGGGTTTGAAAAAGAAGGAAGGTCTGCGATCAAAGCGTGACTGTGTCTTGCACCTTGTGCCAGAAGCCTTTGGACTGGACTTGAAGAGCAGAGATATGACATGTCTGTAGGCTAGGAAAGAAAGCTGAAACATCTAGAAAGCCAGGTGGGAAAATTGTTTTCTGCCTTCAGAGGTAGAATAGGTGACTAAAATCCTTGGTGTCCATAAAATATAACATTGGAGTTCACATTCCAGAACTAATTTTTTTATTAAAACATGGGGTTCTGCTCAAAAAGCTTTGATTATGGGTCAGCAGTACTGAGTAAAGGAAGCAAGATGGTCAGCATGCAAATTTAATTAGAATTTAATTACACAGAACTATCATACTGATAGGTGAAGGTGATCGTGTATGTTTGTTCTATTGCATGGTGATATTAGAAATTATTCTATTTTTCCTTCTTTATTCTGAGGGACAATTGTCTCTCCCAGAGCCCTTCTCAATGTGCCTAGAGGGCCTGGGGAAGAGGACATGAAACTTGGAAAAGGAGAAACAGCTTTAGAGAGAAACATGATGGACTGGACTGGGAATTATTATAGGCCGGTGTTTCTCAATCTTGACAACTTGAAGATGGGTGGACTTCAATTCCAAAATTCTCCACCAGCATGTTGAAGTTGAAGTCCACCCATCTTCAAGTTGTCAAGGTTGAGAAACACTGCTATAGGCAATGCCTGGCTTATGAGTGGGAGATTTCCCAGGCCTGAGCTAAATAGTACTGCTATTTAGTATTAAAATATAGGAGACTGAACTGATTGCCATTTATGTTGCTGAAAATATTGGTGATATGGATTTCTGTCTGAGGTACGCCTACTTCCTTTCTGGCCTTGTCTTGCCTTCTATCAGATTAGTGGCATATTCATTAGTTTTCTCCCACTAATAACAGCAACAGCAGCAGTAAAAACAAATCAACGTTTCTATACCTCAGGTGTCCACATTATTGACTGTTGGAAGTGTTAACGCATCTACTGAGTGAAGAGATCACAATAAAATATAATAATTATCCAGGTTTCAGCAGTTAATGCAAAGTTAAAGGTGAACAAGTCCCATTGATTTAAATAGGATATATGCAACCTTAATTAAAGTAGCCTTTGGATTACAACAGAAAAGGTTATACAGGCCTAATCTTATCTAAATTGAAGAAAAGAAATATATGTACACTCCTTGCTTGCTGTAGAAGATGTAATTAAGATGGTAAGGAAACTATTGTATTCTTTCTTTGTCCTCTATTCCACATACATGATTTCTTGAATTTAGCTTATGAATATTAATGATGGAAAGATTGGTGACTATGGTGTGACCAAGCTACTCATAAAATAGGTCCAGATGCACTATTAATACCAGCAGCCAACTGAGCTGTCAGCCTTTCTGACAGCTTACCTATGCACCAAGGCTCGGCATCATCACCGTCATTGTTCATTTTCATTATGGATACCATCACACTTAATTTGCATAATAGTATCCTCTGGGCCTTGCTCTATACCAATGGTGTCCTACTTGCAGCTACCCCAGGAAAGAACTACAGCACTTGTTTCCAGACTTGGAACAACTATCAAAGTCAATTCAGTTTGTACTTCAGTATCAAGAAATCTAAGCATTTAGAGACTAGCCCAGGTACCTCCACCGTTCAGGTCAGAAATGAAGATCTAATGAAGACAAACTCTGTTTTTTAATATTTCATTTGGAAAATCACAGCAGCATTAATGGGAATATGTACAGAAGAATTAATGTTCTGTAGCTTTTATGGAAGAGGAAGATTATCACTGGAATGCTTTATGACAAGTACATGCCAATTCACTTAAACTTGAAAGTGTATAGAACAATGGTTTGCCCAGTAGCACTGTAAAGTGTTGGGCAACCACTAAAATTGTGGAATGCCCTCTCCCTATTCAACCATGTCAGCAATAATACATTCTGGCTTTGTACCAGTAACAGAGAAGGTATGGAAAAACATCTACAGTGGTATGGCCAAATCTTAAGAGCATCACCCCACACTATTGCCTGCATTGCCAACCACTTTAATAGACCCCTACATGGGAGAACAAAGCAAAGGACAGGACAGGACACAATTGACTTTTTAATGTTCCTTCAAAAAGAGGGCTTTGCACCCATGGGGGGGGGGAGATGCTAGAAACTGTACATTGTATGCAGAGATTTTAACAAATAAATATAGGAAATTATTCCTGTGCATGTTTATAAGTTAAACTTGTGCATGTATTGAATAAACACAAAGCCATCTATGTATGTGACAATATGTATTACAGGCACCTTCTCTCTCTCTCTCTCTCTCTCCCTCCCTCCCTCACTCTCTCTCTCTCTCTCTCACACACACACACACAAACAAACACGTATGTATGTATGTGTGAATGCATGTGTGCATGTATACACTGAGAGCTTATGCACCGGAGACAAATTCCTTGTGTTTCCAATCACATTTGGCCGATAAAGAATTCTATTCTATTCTATTCTATTCTATTCTATTCTATTCTATTCTGTTCGGTTCGGTTCGATTCTATTTTATTCCTTGATAAGACAATAGTGCTCTGTAATCTAGTCTCTGGGGATTTTTTTTAGCTTAACTAAGCATATCCCTTTTATAAAAAAAAAGAATAGGAACCATAATTGGCACCACTCGTTGCCAAAACTGGTCTATGTCTTCAGATAATCAGCTAAAAGATGTGGGTGGATCCTCTTCTAGGAAGAAGCATTCAGCTATAAAATAAAATTATTTTTCTCACATTTGCTTTACAGGAAAAAGAAGTACTTGTTTATATACTCACTCCACCAAGCGAATTGTTCTCCAAATGTGATTTTTTTTTTTTTTTTTGCCTTTCTTTATTTTTTCTTGAGAACAGGATAAGCTCTCTGTCTTGGGAACTTCAGATAAGATCAATATTCTGTACTATGGAGCACACAGCCAAGATTCACTTTCTACCCATGCAAATTTTGATTCAGTGGACATTCTGATTTGGAATAGTTCATGAATGGCAACTTCACTATCTGAGATACTTCAATGTTTGTGAAAAATCACAGGTGATACTGTAATAAATACCAGCAAGTTATTAGCCCATGTGTTATGAAAGTTTTCACGAAAAGAAGATACAAAAATAATTATTTGTGAGCAAAATGTGCCCAAAAGTAATTTGAGAATCACTTCTGCAAGTAGTAAAACACAAAAAAATATGTGAGAAATGCAAGATGTTTATGTTGGTAAGGAATACCCTGAATTCCCAAAGAACTACAACAATACATTTGTGTTCCTACCTTTTCTGGTCCTGTGACGGAAGGAATAAGATTAAAGAAAGGAAGGAAATAGTTGAAATGTTCAGTTTCCACTGGAACAAGCCTGAATAGCCTTGAGCTGAAAGATGTAAAAGTATGATTGTTTTAACAACTTCCTCTCTGCCAAGAGACAATATTATGCACGTTTGTAAAATACAATACTGCATATGAAACAATACAATTGCATTTTGTCAGGCGAATACTGTACAATAGAAATTGTTGCACCTTGGCCAAAGTTTCTTGGCTTCCATATTTATGACAAAAAAGAAATGATTGTATGCTGATTGTTTCACTTTATTTTTCTATTCCTGTTACCTCTTGCTGTGCCTCTGAGTAAGTTGAGAAGGTCTTATTTTGCCACAGGATACCTTTGTTTCGTGAAGCAACAGTATCTTGGACATTTAAATGAATCCTGAATCAAATGGTATATGGTATTTTTTAAATAAATTATTTCATACAATAGAACAGCAGTAAAACTAAACAAAAATACATTTCAACTGTATTATTTATGGGAAACATGATTGAGCATAGAATGTCTACATTTTGAGATAACTTTACTTTTGATTATTGTTTCACAAAACAAGGGATTCTGAGAATTGAAGTCCACACATATTACTTATTACATGTAGCCTGTAAACATTAAACATGACAGTATGGGGAAGAGGTATGCGTACAATGATTGCCGAAAGCAATAGTAGCAGAAGAGTGAACAGGTGGGTTCATATATGTATATATAGATATAGATATAGATATAGATATAGATATAGATAAATGTACATATGGGTACTACTTACAATTTAGCCCAAAATATCTGTTGCTAAGTGAGACAGCTGTTAAGTGAATTTTGCCTTATTTTACAATCTTTCTTGCCACAGTTGTTTAAGTGAATCATTGCAGTTGTTAAATTAGTTTTCATTGTTGTTAAGTGAATCTGGCTTCCCCTTGACTTTGCTTGTTAAAAGGTTGCAAATGGTGATCACATGATCCCTGGACATGCAACCATCATAAAAATGAGTCAATTGCCAAGGATATGAATTTTGATCATGTGACCAGGCGGATGCTGCAATGCTCGAAACTGTGAAAAACAGTCATAAGTCCTTTTTTCAGTGCTGTTGTAACTTCAAATGGTCACTAAATGAACTGTTGTAAGTTAAGGACTAGCTATATTGTTATGGCTGGTCCCACAGTCAGTCAGATATTTAGACTGGATTTATTATTGTTGTTATTTATTATTAAAAGTTGTTCATTATTGGCCATCATAGTATTTAACTGGACAGTAAGAGAAAAAAATGTATTTCACATATGCATTTGTCTATTAATTAGAAAGCTGTAAAGTTTTTATTCAGAGAGAATTAACGAATCAAAAACTGCAGTTTTAATACACACACAAACACACACACATACTCAGAGAGACAGACAGACACCTTGCTCCCCAATAGCTCTTCTTGAGAATATTTGGAAAAAGATTTCATTTAATGGTTTTAATCAAATAATCACTTTTCTGCCTACAATTTCTGAAAACTGTTTTGAAGCAGCTAAAGCCATAGCAGCTTGACAGTGACACAAAAATGTCTTTGGAAGAAAGATTGTGCACAGGGAAGAGGGGCTGGCAGAAGTTATTTATTCGTTATGAAAAAAATCATACCACATACACCCCCTCCAAACACACACATGGATATCTGCCGAATTCTGGTCAGTGTCTGTCACAGTGTCACAAAAAATGGGTTCCTGATAAATTGCAGCAGAGTAATCGTGATATTTTCTAAAGTTTAGAAAAAAATGAGCTGAGGAACTGTGGGCAGAGTTGCCCATTCACAGTTTTAATATGCAGACTATTTGGTATGGAGGGAAATGTTACTTCAGGTATTTCAATCACAAGAAACTGTATGTATCCTCTTCTTTTAAAAAAAGGTTGACTCCGTATAGGTAAGTGGTTCTCAACCTTTTTAATGCCGCAACCCCCAACCGGTCGTAAGTTGAGGACTACCCAACCAGTCGTAAGTCGAGGACTTTCCCTGCCCGGGAGCGCCAAGCATGCGTGGTGCCGCCCCCTGCACTGGCCAAGGCGTAGCTGGCAAGCGGCAGAGACGGCGCAGGCCGACCACCGGCTGGGCCACCAGCTGGCCCAGCCCAAGGGAGATAAGGCCCACTGGGCCCCACACGCGCCAGCAACCCTCCCTGTACCTGCCGGTCTCCCACCTCCCACCCCTGGCCCTCTTTTACTTACATTTTTAGTAGTTGCTCAGCAGAGAGGGGTGGAAACTTCCAGACAGCTCGCCTTTGCTGCAGACAACTTGCAGCACCGTTTGCAGAATGGGACTTTTGGCGGGCTCAGCAGGGCAGAGACAGCCTGGACAATTCCTATTGGCTTTTGAAAGCCAATAGAATTAGACTCTATTCAGAGAGTCTATTCTATTGGCTTTCAAAAGCCAATAGAATAAAAGGGAGTAGCACAGCTAAGGAAAAGGGGGAAAAATGGCGGACTGCGTTGTTTGGCGACCCCCGTGAAATGGTCGTTCGACCCCAAATGGCGTCCCGACCCACAGGTTGAGAACCACTGGTATAGGTGGAACTTGTTGGATCAGGCTAACTTTCAAACATCTGTCTGGAGTTCTCTTTCTAAATCAGGCAGTCAAATTCTACTGAAATTCACAAGCAAGATGAACTGAACCTTTAAGGTTTTACAGAATACAGAATAACAAGAGTTGAAATGGACTTGGAGGTCTTCTGGTCCAAAGCAGGAGATCCTATAAGATTCCAGACAAACGACTATCTACAAACCTCCAGTGATGGACCACAACTTCTGGAGCCATGTAGTTTCACTGATTAATTGTTCTCACTGTCAAGAGATTTCTCCTTAGGTCTAGGTTGGATTTCTTCTTGATAAGTTTCCATCCATTACCTTTTTTCCTGCCCTCAGATGCTTTGGAGAATAAGTCAACTTCCTGTCTCAGTCCAGGTCATAGGTCAAAGGTGCTTTTTCAAAAGGCACTGGAGGGTTTTTTTCCCTGAAGAAGTGTTTCACTTCTCATGTGAGAGGCTTCATCAATATGCTTCCAAGAAGCCAACCTCCTCTTCTCTGTGACTACCAAATATTGAAAGACTGCTACCATGTCACCCCTAGTCCTTCTCTTGGATAGATTAGACATAACCAGTTCCTGCAGCTATTCTTCATATGTTTTACCCTCCAGTCCCCTAATCAAATTTGTTGCTTTTCTCTGTACTCCTTCTAGAGTCTCTGTTTTGTGATTATCAAAATGGATGCTAGTGTGGTCTTACTAAAGCAGTATAATGTGGTACTAATATTGCATGTAATTTGATATTATTCTTTTGGTGATGTAGCCTAGGATTGCATTTGCTGTTTTGGCAGTTACATTACACTGCTGGCTCATACTTAAGTGGTTGTCTACTAAGGGCTTCTCACCCTTTTCACCCATTGTACCACTTTTAGGATATGGCAACATCTGAGTACCACCAGTCTCCTAGCAAGGTGTCAAAAACTTGATGACCCCCCCAAAAAAAAGGAAAAGAATGAGAAAGTACAGGTAGTCCTTGAGTTACAACAGTTCACTTAGTGACTGTTCGGTTACAATGGCACTGAAAAAAGTGCCTCCCAAGCCACAGCCGAGCAAGACAACTGCCTACCCACCTGGCAGTGCTCTTCCTCCTATCCGGGGTTTTCATTGTTGTGAGCATTTCTGTTGGGGATTGGCAGCGGAGGTGGGGTGGGAGGTGTTTGGTTTTTCTCCCCCCCCCCTCTTGTCTGCTGGGTGGTTGCAGGAGGTTTTGGTCACTTCACATGATCCTGGGACACTGTGACCGTCATAAATATGAATCAGTTGCCAAGCATCTGAATGTAAATCACAAGACCCTGGAAATGCTGCAACATTCCAGCTGATCAGCACTTCTTTTGGGCTCAGCAGAAGCGCCAAGATCAGCGCCAAGCTCCAGCTGGAGGCTGGCGCTGATCCTGGTGCTTTCACTGAGCCCTGACAGTCCTGAAGAAGCGCTGATCCTGGTGCTTCCGCTGAGTTCCGACAGCCCTGCAGCTCCAGTCATCTCTCTCGCTCAGGCTTGTGTGGTGCTGCCACCGGTTCAGCTCATCCACCTCCCCCACTACTACTTTTCTAGGATGGTCACATACCACCTACCAGGTGCCAATGTACCACAGGTGGTACCCATACCACTGGTTGAAAAGCACTGGTCTACTAGACGGACACAACCATAAATACTTGTGAAATGCTTTTCTCATTTTCATCTGCTCCAGGCCCAGAAACTCATCTTGGGAATAAAAAGGAAGCTGTGGAGATGACAGGAAGGAGTGCTCCTTCCATTCTTAAACTAGGCTATAAATCCCAGAATTCTGAATAAACAAGTTTATTGGACAACATTTCTTTCTAGAAATATGTCCTCCAGGAGTTTTACAAAGTAATTTTCTTATTGGAAGGCATCTACCTGGTGTTAGATTCCCACTGACAATCCAGGGAATGAATCATAAACTCCAACCAGAAAGTATATTATCTCCTGCCACATTTCCTTATCCTGATAAAGGTTTCTAAGACTGAATCACTGAAAATCTCATCTTATCCTCAAAAATGTAAATCATAGGTAGAGCAAACATACTGCATGTAGTTGTTATGATTCAGGGTTTTTTGTATACTAATATCTTAGCTGTAGTGAAGACTGCACTTACCTGGTCTGTGCTTTTATCATTTTTTTTATATTTATTTATTTATTATTAAACTTCTATGCCACCCATCTTGTCAAGGCAACTTTACCCTTTGGAATAAAATTGCTGACTTGATTTGGTGCTCTATGTCAAATTGGGTGCCTCAGATCTATACAGTGTCTTGTACATCTTCACACACATGTTCTAATCAAATCAGATTCAATTTGTTTAATTGAATAAAAGATTTAAACTGAATTAACCTTGTTGAATTAAATTGACAGTTTGAATTGGACCTTGAGATGTTTCACATACCAAATTTACATAATAGAAAAAGTAAGCCCCTAAAAGTAATAAAAGAAAATGTGTCTGCTTCTTTTGCTGTAAGTTAACAGATAATTTAAACTCCTCCTTTCATATAAATGCAGAATAAGGGCTTTGGGCTAATAGGCCATAACAATCACGTACCAGTTTTCTGATCCTTTCCCTTTCTCTGACTCATCATTTCTAAACTGGTTCAAGCTTTCATAACAATTCCCACAAAAAATATTGGCTCATTTTCTATGAAATTAAATGTAGCAAAAGATCTACAGGTTTGCTTGTGTTACCAGTAAGGAGAATCCCATATAGAGAAGAAATAAGCTTTTTTTTTCTCCTCCTTCTGGTTTGAAAACAGCTTCTAGTACATGCATTCTTCTTCTTTTTATTGTTCATCTCAATTCTGAGATAAAGATTAGCCTCAAAGCTTCTAATTAAAGTACACATTCCCTGTGATAGTGTTAGACAGGTGGGGATTTAAGCCCACAATTTCCTTCACAAAACAGGCTTTGCAGTGTGTGCACACTCTTTGTAATGAACTGATGCTGGATGTGGTGGGGGGCGGATGTATCTGCCTTCTTTTTCATGCAGAAAAGACAATATTTGTTTGTTTGTTTGTTTATTGAATTAAATTGAATTGAATTGATATGGCTGTCCACTCACTCTCAGTGGCTCTCTCTCTCTCTCTGTTGCTTCTTTTGGCTCATGCTGCAGAGTAGAGAAGCTTTGCCTGATCTTATTCCCCTTCTCCATGGCAACAGCAGTTCTGCTATCCCCATTTGAAAGGCACAGAAGGGACCAAAGCCACTTGTGTTCATCTGTTGAGAAACTGCTCAGCTAGCTTTGATTTGCTTTTTCCAATAGAAGCACACACTTGCCTTGCTGAGACTCAAGACTCTAAGTTGAAGCAAATGATGAGGGTTCTAAGCTAGCGTTTTGGGTCCCCCCCCCACCGCCTAGGTTCCTCCATTTGTATGGACATATTGGCAAGTGCATTAGAAGCAGGAGCCCTCAACAAAGGAAGATACCAGATTGTGGAAGACCAATCTATTCAAATGAGAATCAACCTTTTTCTATACACTCTGCATTAAAAACAGCATGCTGGTAGTTAATGGAAGTGAAAAACAAGCACACTGAAAGTGAATGGATACTTGTCTACTTTCTCTGCAGGCATTTTTCTTTTGCAAAAAAAAGAAAGAAAATTTGTTATGGTTTAATTGGCTGGGTTGGGTACAGTAACAAGATCTGAAGTTAGTATCATCAGAATCAAAAATCAGTATCATATCAATATCATAGAATCAAAATCATGTGAAGTGTTAGTACCACTTTATAAAGCTTTAGTAAGATCACACCTGGAATTCTGCACCCAGTTTTGGTCACCACATTACAGAAAAGATGTTGAGACTTTGGAAAAAGTGCAGAGAAGAATAACTAATATGATTAAGGGCCTGGAGACTAAAGCATATGAAGAACAGTTGCAGAAATTGGGTATGGACAGTGTAGACAAAAGAAGGACTAGATATGACATATAACAGTATTCCAGTATTTGAGGGGCTGTCACAAAGAGGAGGGGTTCAACTTATTTTCCAAAGCACCAGAAGGCAAGAAAAGAAACAATAGATGGAAACTAATCAAGGAGAGAATTAATCTGGAATTAAGGAGAAACTTCCTAACAGTGAGAATAATTAACCAGTGGAACAGAAGTTGTGGGTGCTTCATTACTGGAAGTTTTTAAGAAAAGACTGGACAGTCGCTTTTCTGAAATGCTATAGGATCTCCTGCTTGAGCATAAGGTTGGACTAGAAGACCTCCAAGACCTCCCTTCCAGCTCTATTATGATTGATCGTTTGGAGTGCCATTTTTCCGCTTGTATACAAATATACTCTTCCAAGATGGAGCAGAACCAAGTTGCTTTCTGCTTTGCTTTTACCAAGCAGACTGATACCAATGGGTGTTGGCTGCACCCCTAGCTAAAAATCATTAGTTGATTATCTTTTCTATGGAAAGTTCTTTTCAGAAGACACTGAATATATGGAGCAGAACTGATCAGCCTCCAGGGAGACAGAAAAAAAGGAAGAGATTTATGTGGAAATATTCACATTTGTAATTCACACTACATTTATTATATCTGACTCCACAATGTGCAGTGAAGGATTTAAAGAAAATAGATGATGGCTTTCTTGGGGGGGGGGGATTAATAGAGTCTTCCCATGTTGTCCCACGTTCTAGAGTTAATACCACAAGTGAACTGAATGCAGAAAGATTCAGATGAAATGCCAATAATATTCTTAGTTGGTTTCAATGTTTAACACAACAAGCTAACATGGTGGCTTTATTTTGATTGGTCACATAGTCAGCCAGATGTCTGGTATTTTTGACCACCTATTGAGTTCCTCCCAAAGACCTGGGACAGGAAGATGCTTAATGATATTAAAGGTATTGTCATGGGATATAAACTGTTCCAAGTAAAACTGCTTTTTGCAATTGACTGATGGTGATTTTGTCAATCCCGATGACATTCAAGTGATGCTTCAAATGTTTTCAATTGCACCCAAGACATCTATTACTAGTATGGTTCATTGCACAGTCATCCAGATGTTCAGACTGTATGGCATTTTTGTCCACTTTTCAAGCCTTCCCAAGGATGTAGGATAGGCAGATATGGATTTTGATAGTCTTAAAGTGTTGTTGCAAGATGTAAGCTATTCCAAATAAATATGCCTTTTTCTGATGGAGATTTTGGCAATGTTGATGGTGTTCAAATTGTGCTCCAGATGCTTGGGATTGCACCCAAGGTGCCTATTACTATTGGTATTGTCTTTGCTTTCTTTTACTACAGCCATTCTATTTCTATTTGATATTTTTATTTTGTTATTTTGTCCAGTTTCTTCTCTTCTATTCTGCTGTCTCCAGGTACTACCACATCTACTATCCAGACTTTTTTGTCTTTCTTATTGACAATTGTTAAGTCTGGAGTACTATGTGGCAGATGTCTGTCAATTTGAATTCTAAAATCCCAGAGTGCTTTAGCTTCTTCATTTTCTATGACTTTCTCTATTTTTACTATTATTATCTGTTTACAACAATGTGAAGTCACAAATATTAGTGAGGCCAAGTGTAGGAGACATAAAAAATATGCACGGTACTAGTAGTCCTTGACTTACAACAGTTCATTTAGTGACCATTTGAAGTTACAACATCACTGAAATGACTTATGACTATTTTTCACACTTAACAACCATTAGAGCATCCCCATGGTCATGCTTGTCGAAATTCAGATGCTTGGCAACTGACTCATATTTATGATGGTTGCAGTGTCCTAGGATCATGTAATCACTTTTTGTGGCCTTCTGACAAGCAAAGTTAAAGGGGAAGACAGATTCATTTAATAACCACATTACTAATTTAACAAGTGCAGTGATTCACTTAACAACTGTGGCAAGAAAGGTTGTAAAATGGGTCAAAATTCAATTAACAAATGTCTCGCTTAACAACAGAAATTTTGGACTCAGTTGTGGTCATAAGTAATGGGATAAGAGTTTATCCATTCTTTGCATATGCATGTTACTTAATAAAAATCAAATTAGCTGTAACTTCCCATCCTTAAGCTCTACATATTCTACTCTTACCCCATCTGAGAGTACCAGTTTGCACTGATAGGAATTTGTCAGTCCCCATGTTTTCCCGTGCTTTGAGCTTGGCAGAATAGTTGCCATATTCTCACCAATGCAAGCAAGTGTATAAAAACAGATAGAACTAGTACTTCTTCTGATGGCAAAAGTGAGTCTTGACCTCTTCCCATTAGTGATAATGATTGCAAATTCTTGAAATCACATTGGTAAAAGGATCTTTAAATGAGAAAAACAATATGAGAATTTGTGTCAAAAAATGTTTGCTATTGGTAGCAATGGGAAACCAAATCTAATTTGGTTTGAAAAGAGCTGGAGACTAAGCTAAAGTTTAACAACACTTCCCGTTATTCTGTCCTCCATCTGTAATATCATTTGCTGTGTATTTTGGTCACCACATTACAAAAAAAGATGTTGAGACTTTGAAAAAAAAAAGTGCAAAGAAGAGCAACTAAGTTGTTTAAAGGCCTGGGGATTAAAACATATGAAGAACGGTTGCAAGATTTGTGAATGGCCAGTCTAGAGAAAAGGACTAGGGGCGATATGATAGCAATATTCCAGTATTTGAGGGAGTGCCACAAGGAGGAGAGGGTCAATTTATTTTTCAAAGCACCAGAAGGCAAGACAAGAAATAATGGTTGGAAACTAATCAAGGAAAAAGGCAACCTGGAATTAAGGGAAACTTCCTAACACTGAGGACAATTAACCAATGGAGTAGCTTGCCTTCAGAAGTTGTGGGTGCTTCATCACTGGAGGTTTTTAAGTAGAGCCTTGTCTGGAGCAGGGGGCTGGACTAAAAAGACCTCCAAGGTCTTCCAGCTCCATTCTGATTGATATTTCTAATGTGGTCCTACAGTTTAGCACCTTTCTCACTTTGGAAATTAAATCTAATCCAAAATCTGGTGTTTTTCTCAGTACATGAAACCAATAAATAAAGTTTTTTTCCTGAAACACTCATTTACAACTCACTACAAATCATATTATTATTTATTGAATGATGAGAACATGACAGAAGACAAATAAACATATGCACAATATCCACAAAATGATGTACAAAACTTCTGCGGAGGTATGGCAGTGGCCTCATAAGTAGATATCCAATTCAGCTTCTCAGACAATTGCCTCTGGAGTTACTTCATACAGTTCTTCTAGGAAACCAGAAAATGAATGTTTTAGGCAATCTTGCACAATATGTTTAATTGTTTGCATATCAGCACCATAATATCAACAAGGGGAATCTTGATACAGGGCAAAGGCACTTCTTCCAGTATCACACCTAATTCTGTTCAATTTCATGCAGACAAAGTGAGGCAGGTGGTTTGGTAGAGGAATCACTAATTGCCAATCTGCAAGAAGGTACATGGGACCCTTCCACACTCCAGGAAATCTCTTGATTAAACTGGGTAGATATTAATTGAATAGCTGATTTTCATATGGGATTTCAATCTTGGACTGAGCATTGTCCTGGGAAACAGGAAGACCATAGCTGAGTGACAGCTTGTTGTCTTCTAATGTGGGTAGGTATGATACTGTTAAGTACTGATAACCAGTGCACAGGAGTGGAATGCAATGTGCCAGAAATTATATGCATTGTCTCGTGGAGTTGGACATTGACCATTTGAGTGTGAGCATTGTTAAGCCACAAGCTGGCACAATATTCAGCTGTGGAATAAACCAACGTCAAGGCCATTGTTTGTAGAGTGTTAGCACCCGAGGATGTTCCAGCCACTCTGTTCAGTAAATTGTTGTGGCTTTTCAATTTTGCAGCTGTTTAATCCAGATGTTATCAGAATGTTAGTGATCTGTCCAGTATTACCCATAGGTAGTTCAGAGAATTATTACATTGTAAAATGTGGTTCTGGAATTTCACTGAAGGCTGGTAATTTGCATACCTATTGCTGAAGTGGAACAGGACTACTTCTGTTTTTTGTTAGGCTTGGTTAGAGTGCCATTTTTTGAAATAGTCATCCATCTTCTGGAGAACTTGAGAACTTTGCATCACCAAAGTTGGTTATTTGGGCTGTGAGATTTATATCATAGGCATAAATGAATTTCCAAGGAACAATTTCAGGCAGGTCTTGGATGTACAAATTAAAAAGAGCAGGGAACAGCATCCTTGCCATAGCCCATTACTCAACTTACGATATCTGTTCTATTGAATTCTGTGAAGACTTAAATAACCTGTTACTCAACATGTTGTCAGTCAAGGTATTATCTTGATTAGTTTGTGGAAAACTACAAAGCATAGAAACTAACATCTTGGTATTATAAAAAAATACCAAGTGCACATTAGTCTGGGGAAGCTGTATACTTCAGTTGACAATAGATGCTTTGCATCCACAAAACTACTAATTCTGTCCTTAGCATTTGCTGAAAAGAACACCAACACAGTGAGATCCTGAAAGCCACTGTCAATAATAGCAATCCAAATATATGTCAAAGAGCCAAAGATTCAAGGCACTATGAAAACAGCAATAGAAGTAATAATGCAAAGGTGAAACCCAAAATAGATATTAAGTACCTTCACACACCACAAAATGACCAATCCCAGCCAATCCCATTCCACCTGTTTAGAAATTAACTACAGGAGTTATACTAGAATAGTCCGGATTACCTTAAACCCTTTGGTGTGTTTTTTTTTAATCCTATAATAGAGGGTAGATCAATCTATCCAAGCTGTAATATCTGCAATCTTTTAAGAGAATTTATAGAAAATAATAGCAATTTGGAATCAAGACCTAGAAATAGATATACCTTGATTATAAAATTATTTGTTGTTGTCAGTCTTTCATTTGCTTATGGAACTCTATCAACAAGACTAGACTTGTCTGGTTTTGCTTCAAAAGTTCCCATCAACCTCTGTTATATGAAAGCACTTCATAGGGTCTCAATAAATGCCCTCAAGACCTTGAGGGATGCTAATATTAGGAAATGTTTTAATATTTGTCATTTTCAAGGCTCATGAAACTAAACAACTTTCTTCCAACAAAGTGTTTTTCAATAGCTTCTTCTAACTTTCTTCCTAGATGGCTTGACTATTGTTGAGTCCTTCGCGGAAAGGCAAGACACGAGAAGCAGTTGTAGTTCTCAGTTTTCTTTATTCTGTGTTCAGCTTACAAGTAGCAGCAGCTCCCAAAACCTCCCAGCTTCTTATATAGGCATTTCCCGGGTCAATGCGATACTTTTCCCGCGCCAGCACCCGCACATGCGCACGGCGCTGGCGACAGCCTGTCTGGTCCCGGGCAGCTTTGCACCTGCCCGGGACTGCCTGCAAACGCCCCGAGCCGTTTGCAAGGCTCGGGATATAACACCCATTTCCCCCGGGCTAAAACTACTACCAACATATAATCATTTATTTTATGCAGTGTTCTGCGTCCCATTGCTCTTATCGTTACCTGGCTTTTGTTTAGCCAGCAATGTTATGTAATCTTCTAAGTATTTAGGAGATTTCCTTGCTCTCTGTGACTTTCTCAGCTCTGGGTTTCTGACAGGTGTTCCCTGACTGAGGGGTGACAAGAGCCTGTTCCCCTTATCATGCCTTGGTGCCTTCCAAGGACTTTGCCCCAATGCCTGGCCTGCTTGCTTGCCCACCGGGCTCGTCAGGCCAGGACTTTGTGACCTGGTTGACCTGCCTAGCTGTACGCCCTCGGGCCCCTTGAAGTGATAGCCACTGCTGGGCGTTTCTGCAGACCCTCCTAAGTCCAACCAAGACCTGTCAGAGGGCTGTCCATCCCTTAAGTCCCGTTCTGTATCCGGGCTTGTGTGGGATTCTGTACCTTCCCAAAATTCAGTTACTTCCTGATTTGGGCTAGAGGTGTTGTAGTCGGGACTTGGTTGCTCGACCACCTCCCTGTATGTTTGACCCCCTGTAGGATTTGGGGTAAGGTCAGGCCAACTCTGGGGATTGTGTGCCAGCTCTCTTGCGGGGAATGATTTGTTGGGATGCTCCCGGGTATCCTCCGTGACTGGAGTGCTGTGTGATGTGTGTGGAAAATGAGTATGCCCCCGGGGTGACTCCCTGGCTGGAGTAGGCGTGAGTGCCTGTTGTGTGGGTAAGCTCCATGAATTTCTGTTCGGAGCACTTGCGGAAGCTTGAAATGGGCCGTCAGTGGCTCCATCAGTGGAGATGGGCAGCAGTTCGTGCCCTTCCCTTTGCTCCAAAGGGTCCCCCTCCCCCCCTGGAAAAGACCCAGGAGTCTCAGCTGGAAGATGCCGCCTAGGGCGGAGTTGGTCGATGTGCCTGCGCAGGACACGGCCGTTGTCCAGGGCTACCTCGTAGGATAGAGGACCCGTGACCCTGGAAACAGAAGCAGGGACCCATGTATGACCAGGCCCATAATTGCGAATCCAGACCAGGGCACCTTCAAGTAGTTGTCTAGGTGCCCTAGGATGTAAGGTAGATGAAGGCAATCTGTCCGGATGCAACCGGTCAAGTTTAGTAGTAAGTTGACGCCCCCAACGAAGTTCAGCTGGGCTTCTCCCTGTAGAAGTGGATGGTGTGGTGCGATAAGAAAGGAGAAAGTCAGCCAACCTGTGATGCCAGTCCCCGTATGTGAGTCTCTTCAAGGCGTCCTTTGCGATGCGCACCATGCGTTCAGCCATACCGTTGGTGGACGGGTGAAAAGGCGCAGACGTGGCATGACGAATCAGGTTTGCCTGTAAGAAAGCTTGGAATTCGGAGGAGGTGAATTGAGGGCCGTTGTCGGACACAATGACATCTGGCAGCCCGTGTGCATCAAAAATCCCCCTCAGTACCTGAATAGTCTTTGCAGTGGTGGTGGATGAGACAGGCACAACCTCAAGCCATTTTGAATGGCTGTCAACAAGGACCAAGAAGAACTGGCCCTGAAAGGGCCCAGCGTAGTCAATGTGCACCCTAGACCATGGGGACTGTGTTTCCTCCCATCTGTGCACGGGAGCTTGGGGCATCTCTGGGCGAGATCATTGGCACAGGTGGCATGCATGCACCTTAGCCTCAATATTTTTATCTAAACCAGGCCACCACAAGTGGCTGCGTGCAAGAGCCTTCATACGAACAATGCCAGGATGACCCTCGTGGAGGGATTCCAAGACCCTAGTCCTCATTGAGGTGGGACTGACAACTCTGTTTCCCCAAAGCAGACAACCCTGAGAAAGGGACAGCTCGTTCCTTTTGGACCAGAAACTCTGAAACTCAGGACTAGGGCAGTGCTCAGGCCAACCAGACAAAACCCAGGAACGGACACGTGAAAGTGTGTGATCTGTACCTGGTTCAGCGGCAACATCCCTGGCACTAAGAGGGAGCTCGGGCAAGGCTTGGATTGATAGAATGTTGACAGCTGGCGCAGAGTCAGCTTCTACTACTGGCAGGGGCAATCTACTGAGGCCATCAGCATGGCCCATTTCTTTCCCAGGCTTGTGGAGTAAAGAAAAATCATATGCAGACAAAAAAATAGACCACCTAAGCATTCTAAGGGAAATGATTTGGGGAGTCTGCTTACGTGTGGTAAACAGTCCCAGCAGAGACTTATGGTCAGTGAAGACCGTGAAATGCCTGCCATATAGAAAATCATGGAATTTTTTAATTCCAGCAACAGCAGCCAGAGCCTCCCTGTCTATCTGAGCGTAGTTGCGCTCGGCAGAAGACAATGTTCTGGAGGAATATGCAATAGGAACCTGAGTTCCATCAGACCTAAGGGGAAGCATCACAAGCGATGCACACAGGAAGGGACTCGTTGAAATGTGCAAGTACACTGTTAGAAGTGAGCAAGGCCTTGACATTGTTAAAACAAGCCTCATGTGTTTGTGACCACTGCCACACTGCTTGCTTGTCTAGTAGCCTGTGAAGAGGCTCAGCTACACTGGCTTTATGTGGAAGGAAGGAAGTGTAGAAATTCAGGAGGCCCAGGAAGGCCTGAAGTTCGGCCTTAGACTTTGGCCTAGGTGCTTCTAAAATAGCAGTTAGTTTGGATTCAGCAGGGTGAATCCCAGCAGCATCAATTTTGAACCCCAGAAATTCAGTAGAAGGCACCCCAATCTTGCATTTGTCTTTTTTTGAGGCTTTGAGACGCCTTGTTTTTTCCTGACTCTTAACAGAACAGCCCTTGAGCCTTTTCAGCTAGATGTGTTGGAGTCTCCTGCAATTAAAGACATCATCAAAGAGTGCAAACCCTGGTATACGCCCTCGTATGTGTTTTCCCTTACGCTTTGAAAATCCAGAGCGACTCACTCCAAACTGTAGCCTTTCTTACCAGTAACCAGTGTTGTGCCCTCTGTGGGTCACAATAGTCTGAGCTATAGCAGCATCACCATCAACAGGCAGCTGTTGATATGCTTGAGCTAGCTTTGCAAAAACACGCCCCCCCTTGAGGGAGGCCAGGATATGACTGACCACAGGAACAGGATAGGCATGTTGCTGCAATGCCTTATTAAGAGTGCATTTGTACTCAGCACAAATGCGAATGTCCCCATTTGCCTTTAGAGGCGTGACAATGGGGGTCTCCCAAGGACTGGAATCAACAGGTTCTAGAATTCCCTGTTGGATCAATTTGTCTAACTCAGTGTCAATTTTACTCTTTAAAGCAAAAGGGACCCTTCTTGCTTTAATTCTAATGGGAATGACAGTGGGGTCTAGCTTTAAGGACACATGGGGTCCTTTGAATGTGCCCAGCTGGGGGCTGAAAACATCTGCAAATTCTTTGCAGACTTCCTGTAGGTCGAGTGTTTGTAAGCTGTTGAGTCCTGTGACGTGTATCCCCAGGGCCTCAAACCAATCGAGTCCTATGAGACTCGTTCGTTCATCCCCTACTACTAATAAGTCTAGTGGACCTTCAAAACTCTTGTATTGCACGTTAAGGGTGGCCTCCCCCTTAACACACACTCTTGAATTTTGAAAATCTGTTAACACAATGTCAGAAGGCCTTAAATTGGCCTGAGTTCCACTACCGGAACAAATCTTCCTAAATGTATGCAAGGAGATGATTGAAAGGGCAGACCCTGTGTCTAGTTCCATAGTTAATGGAACCCCTTGTAGCTTCACCTTGAGTGACAGCTTTTTCTTAATAGGCTTGTGTGTGCCTGTCCTGAGGATGCTCCTTCGCGAAGTGCAAAAACCTACCCTATTCTGGCTGGGGACCCTGGTACCTTTCAGGCGCAGTTCTTCCTGAGGTTGTACCTTTCGTCGGCCCAGACACACAGCTGCAATGTGTCCTTGTTTGCCGCATGCCC
>NW_024096796.1:0-2500 GCF_016545835.1 Crotalus tigris
ACAGAGAGAGACAGAGACAGACACAGAGAGAGAGACAAAGAGACAGAGAAAGAGAGAGAGAGACAGAGAAAGAGAGACACAGAGAGAGACAGAGACAGAGAGATAGAGGCAGAGAGAGACCAAGACCGAGAGAGAGAGGCAGAGAGACAGTGAGAAAGAGACAGAGACACACACAGAGAGAGAGAGAGACAGAGAGAAAGAGACAGACAGACACAGAGAGAGAGAGACAGAAAGAGAGAGACACAGAGACAGGGACAGAGAGAGAGACAGAGACATAGAAAGAGACACAGAGAGAGACACACACAGAGAGAGAGACAGAGACACAGAGAGAGAGACAGAGAGAGAGAGAGAAAGAGAGAGACGGAGAGAGATAGAGACAAAGAGAGAGATAGAGAAAGAGAGACAGAGAGACAAGACAGAGAAACAGAGAGACAGAGAGACAGACAGAAAGAGACAGAGAAAGAGAGAGACAGACAGAGAGACAGACGGCGAGAGACAGAGAAAGAGAGAGAAAGACAGAGATAGGGAGAAAGAGAAAGAGAGACAGAGACAGACACAGAGAGAAAGAGAGAGACAAAGAGACAGAGGGAGAGAGAGACAGAGATAGAGACAGAGAAACACACACAGAGAGAGACAGACAGAGAGAGAAAGAGACACAGAGAGATAGAGAGACAGAGAGAGAGAGAGACAGAAAGACCGAGATAGACAGAGAGACAGAGACAGAGATAGAGAGAGACAGATACACACACACACAGAGAGAGACAGACAGAGAGAAAGAGACACAGAGAGATAGAGAGACAGAGAGAGAGAGAGAGAGAGAGAGAGAGAGACAGAGATAGAGACAGAGAGACAGAGAGAGACAGAGAGACCGAGACCGAGAGAAAGAGAGACAGAGAGATAGAGAGAGAGACAGAGATAGACAGAGAGAGAAACAGACAGAGAGACAGAAACACAGAGAGACAGAGACAAAGAGACAGAGAAAAACATACAGAGAGACAGAAAGAGAGAGAGACACAGGGAGAAAAACAGAGAAAGAGAGAGACAGAGACTGAAAGACAGAGACAGACAGAGAGACAGAGAGACAGAGAGAGATAGAGAAAGAGAGATAGAGAGAGAAAGGGAGAGAGAAACAGAGAGAGACAGAGACAGAGAGAAAGAGAGAGAGAAAGAGAGGGAGAGAGAGACAGAGAGACAGAGAAAGACATACAGAGAGATAGACAGAGACAGAGACAAAAAGAGACAGAGAGAAAGAGAGACACAGAGAGAAAGAGAGACAGAGAGACAGAAACAGACACACAGAGAGAGTGAGACAGAGAGAGAGACAGAAACAGAGAGAGAGAGACAGAGAGAAACAGAGACAGAGAAAGAGAGAGACGGAGAGAAAGAGCGACAGAGAGAGATAGAGACAAAGAGAGAAAGACAGAGACAGAGAGGCAGACAGAGAGAGAGAGAAAGAGAGAGAGAGACAGAGAGAGAGACAGAGGAAGAGAGAGACAGACAGAGAGACATAGAGAGAGAGACAGAGAGAGACAGACAGACAGACAGAGAGAAAGAGAGAGAGACAGAGAGAGACACAGACAAAGAGAGAGACAGGAAGAGAGAGACAGACAGGGAGACATAGAGAGAGAGACAGAGAAAGAGAGAGAGATAGAGAGACAAAGAGATAGACAGAGAGAGAGGAAGAGAGAAAGAGAGATAGAGAGAGAGACAGAGACAGAGAGACAGAGAGAGATAGTCAGAGAGAGACAGAGACAGATAGAGACAGAGATAGAGAGACAGAGCGAGATAGAGAGATAAAGAGAGAGACACAGAGAGATAGAAAGAGACAGAGAGAGACTGAGAGACAGAGACAAAGAGAGAGAGACAGAGAGAGAAACAGAGAGACAGAGAGAGACAGAGAAAGAGAGAGAGAGAGAGACAGAGACAGACACACAGAGAAAGAGAGATAGAGAAATAGAGAGAGAGATAGACAGAGAGACAGAGAGAGACAGAGAAAAGAGACAGAGAGAAAAGGAGAGACAGAGAAAGAGAAAGAGACAGGGAGTGAGATAGAGAGAGACAGAGAGAAAGAGAGAGAGACAGAGAGAAAGACAGAGAGGGACAGAGACAGAGAAAGAGACATGGAGACTGAGAGACAGAGAAAGAGAAAGAGAAAGAGAGAGAGACAGAGAAAGAGAGAGACACACAGAGAAAGAGAGAGAGAAATAGAGAGAGAGACAAAGATAGAGAAACAGAGAGACAGAGAAAGAAAGACAGAGAGAGAGACAGAAAGACAGAAAGAGAAAGAGAGACACAGAGAGAGACAGAGATAGAGAGAGAAAGAGAGAGACAGAGAGACAGAAACAGAGAGAGAGAGAGAGAGAGAGACAAAGAGACAGAAACAGAGAAAGAGAGAGAGACAGAGAGAAAGAGCGACAGAGAGAGACAGACAGAGACAGAGACAGGCAGTGATACAGAGAGAGAGAGACAGAGAGACAGAGAAAAAGAGAGACAGAGACAG